>NC_057814.1:379565821-379775389 GCF_018294505.1 Triticum aestivum | reverse complement strand
CCTTCGCCCCGGCGTCCTTGGCCACTCCCTTGCCCTTGCTGGTTTTGGGTGCCATGGCGGCTGCGAGAGGCAAAGGGGGAAGGACGACAGAGATGCGGCGGCGGCGAGCAAAGGCAAGAGTTTGAGAGGAAGGAAGAAAGAGACGGCGGTTGTGAGATTGGGGAAGGCGCAGGGGGGTGAATGAGCAGCGCGCCCGCGGTTATTCCTTTTTACGGGGAAGACACGGGCCGCCTCTTTTCCCATTAACTGCGATGTGACGCATGCGTGCGGAGACTGCCCCACGCATGACCCCCATGTCACGCACGACTCTCCACGTCACGCGTTCAATGCGAGTCATGGAGAAGCGCAGCGGACGAGAAGTTACCACAGTAAAAATCCCGCCCCGACTGCCCGCGCACCGTTCTGGGCCTGGCCCAACAATGTGTCGCGCCTATGTGTGGCCCAGGCCCGGGGGCTCCTGTCGGTGTACAAAAGTAGGGGCACTCCCTTTTACCCCTTTACTTGTGCACGGCAGTCAGAGTCGCGCCCGCAGCCACACCAAGCGAGGCGGAGGAGGGGAGCCGAAGGCAGAAGGCGACTAGAGGCAACGCCAAGACCAAAGAACACAAAAGAGCAAGAGGGCAGCACATGATACATGTTCGACCATGTTTGTCTGGATGGCATGGTGTTGAACACAACTCGGCTGGATATAACCAGATGCAGTGCCAAAAGGTCTCCCAAGTTTCCCAACAAAAATATGGGAAGATAGTTCTCAATGTTATATTTTTAATTGCAATTTGCATGTTCTAAAAAAATGTATTGCAACCTTACAATTATTTAACAGTTTCCCCCGACAAGACCCTTGCTGGGGCAGCCCCAGCAAGAGCCTTGCCGGGGCAACTTGCCCGATGCCAACAGAGCAAGCCACCCTTGAGCCCACGGGTTCCAACACAACCAACTGCATTGGAACCAAGGCTCGGGAGGCACCTTTGTGGCAGCATGCAGATCTTCGTCAAGATCACAAACATATGAGACCAGATGAGGACCAGAAGATGGCGATCCTCGGCGTGATCCTAGCCGAGGAAATCCACGAGACCCCCGACAAGATGCTTGCTGTGGAAGACCATGGAGCCGCGGCAAGACCCTCGCCGAGCCCCGGCAAGGCTCTTGCCGGGGACACTTACGAGGCCGCGGCCAGGCCCGCATCTGCCAAGGCTCCACCGCCTTCCCCATGCAGCTTCCAGCTCAACCAGCTGAGCAGGCACCTGCGCGGCAACGAGCGGCCTCCACAACCGACTCAGCAAGCACCTGCGTGGTGGCATGCAGGTCTTCGTGAAGGCTCCACCACCACGCCAGCCCAGCAGCCGGCCAACATGGCGCCATGACGCCTCATCAGCTCGGACGGGTGTCGAGGCCAGGCGAGGCGGCGACAGCTGGGACGTGCTTCCTTGTCGTCCCCGATAAAGCAAGGGGGGCACGTCGGCAGCGCATTAAATGTGTTTGTCCGACGGTCCCAGAGGATAGGCTTATCACTGTAGACCTTTCCACCTCCTGTGTGCCACTGTGGCAACCCCTTTTGCCTATAAAAGGAGGCCCAAGGCGACCAGGAGAGGGATTCGGATCTTTTGGGCAAGTTGCACCCCGTAGCTAGCTCAAGAACACAAGAACACTCAAATACATCCACCAAAGCAGGACTAGGGTATTACGCATCTTCGCGGCCCGAACTTGGGTAAACGATCCGTGTGCTTCCTATCAGACCCGCTCGTTGCACAACCTCGTGCTCGCCAACCGTAGAAGGGATCCCAATGATTCCATAGGTGTCGTTCCCACCGACACGAGGTGCGCGTGACGAGCAAGGCCAGGCGGGTGCCAGCGGGCGTAGAGTACCGGTTGCCTCTTTGGTGCTAAAGGGGCAAGCGCAGGCGAGGAGTCCTGAGGCGTCAGGCAAAGGTTTCCATATCGGTGCAACGAGACCAAGACCTGCAGGACGGCAGGACGGAGGTCAGCGCGGAGCCCACGACAGCGTCACCACCAGAGCCCTTGGCAGGGGAAGACCACCTTTTGTCAGGATATCTTGTACTAGTTGCCCCCCTTCAAACTTGGCCATTGTGGGATCCCTTCCCGCCTAAACATTTGGGAAGAGGACCAGGGCCTTTATAAATAGGACTAGCCACCACCCTAGCAGGGACGAATCATTCAGACCATCCTCACACACACAAGCTCACCGAGCTCAAGAACACCTCTCCTCAGGAGGCTGTTCTTACCTTGTACTGTGCATCCTCAGCCTACAAGGCAATCCACCACACCACACTGGAGTAGGGTATTACACCACAATGGTGGCCAGAACCAGTATAAACCCTCGTGTCTCTTGTTCTTTGGGTTCGTCGGGCTAGGCCTTGAGATCGTTGCGAGAGCGAGCCAGGAAGAGAGATAGATCTCTGTGTGCACCCCAGTGTTCAAACCTCAAGGGTTTGCCGGAACCAGTAATCCGACATTTGGCGTGCCAGGTAGGGTGCGCCGAAGCTTCGCTCCTCCACCAGCTTCACCTCGTTGTTCGGCCCCCATGGCCGGCGCCGCTCCTCCGACTGGACCGACGGGCGCCAATGACGGCGTCATGGGGCTCAGGGCCCTCGCCCCCACCTTATGGCAAGTGAAGTGGCCGCACAAGTTCAGGCCGGAGATGCCACCCCGCTATGACGGCGCGGCAGATCCCTTGACCTTCCTGCTGGCATACGAGGAGGTCGTCCTGGAGGCAACGATAAGGTCATGGACAACTGGTTCCCCATGGCCCTCGCTGGCGTGCCGCGCGCCTGGCTGCTTAACCTGCCAGGATCCTCCGTGGCTTCTTGAGGGGAGCTACGTGATACGTCTCCAACGTATCTATAATTTTTGATTGCTCCATGCTATTATATATTCTATTTTGGATGTTTAATGGGCTTATTTATACACTTTTATATTATTTTTGGGACTAACCTATTAACCCAAGGCCCAGTGCTATTTTTTGCCTATTTCAGTGTTTCGCAGAAAAAGAATATCAAACGAAGTCCAAACAGAATGAAACCTTCGGGAGCGTGATTTTTTGAACAAACGTGATCCAGAGGACTTGGAGTGGACGTCAAGAAATCAACGAGGAGGCCACGAGGCAGGGGGCGCGCCTACCCCCCTGGGCGCGCCCTCCACCCTCGTGGGCACCTCGTGGCTCCACCGACCTACTTCTTCCTCCTATATATACCTACGTACCCCAAAACCATCGAGGAGCACCACGAAAACCTAATTCAACCGCTGCAACCTTCTGTACCCGTGAGATCCCATCTTGGGGCCTTTTCCGGCGCTCTGCCGGAGGGGGAATCGATCGCGGAGGGCTTATACATCAACGCCATAGCCTCTCCGATGATGTGTGAGTAGTTTACCACAGACCTTCGGGTCCATAGTTATTAGCTAGATGGCTTCTTCTCTCTCTTTGGATCTCAATACAAAGTTCTCCTCGATCTTCTTGGAGATCTATTTGATGTAACTCTTTTTGCGGTGTGTTTGTCGAGATCTGATGAATTGTGGGTTTATGATCAAGATTATCTATGAACAATATTTTAATCTTCTCTGAATTCTTTTATGTATGATTGGTTATCTTTGCAAGTCTCTTCGAATTATCAGTTTGGTTTGGCCTACTAGATTGATCTTTCTTGCAATGGGAGAAGTGCTTAGCTTTGGGTTCAATCATGCGGTGCTCGATCCCAGTGACAGTAGGGGAAATGACACGTATTGTATTGTTGCCATCGAGGATAAAACGATGGGGTTTATATCATTTTGCTTGAGTTTATCCCTCTACATCATGTCATCTTACCTAATGCGTTACTCTGTTCTTATGAACTTAATACTCTAGATGCATGCTGGATAGCGGTCGATGTGTGGAGTAATAGTAGTAGATGCAGGCAGGAGTCGGTCTACTTGTTGCGGACGTGATGCCTATATACGTGATCATGCCTAGATGTTCTCATAACTATGCTCAATTCTATCAATTGCTCGACAGTAATTTGTTCACCCGCCGTAATACTTATGCTATCTTGAGAGAAGCCACTAGTGAAACCTATGGCCCTCGGGTCTATTTTCCATCATATAAGTTTCCAATCTATTTTTACTTTGCAATCTTTACTTTCAATCTTTATCATAAAAATACCAAAAATATTATCTTATCATCTCTATCAGATCTCACTTTTGCAAGTGGCCGTGAAGGGACTGACAACCCCTTTATCGTGTTGGTTGCAAGGTTCTTATTTGTTTGTGTAGGTACGAGGGACTTGCGTGTGGCCTCCTACTGGATTGATACCTTGGTTCTTCAAGGGAAAAAACCAACGCATGCTCAAGAGGTAGCACTGCGCGGCCTTTTCGTCGCATGCTTCGCGGCGCCGGCGCCTATCACCGTCGCGGCCCTCCTCGGCGGCTCGCAAGCACCACCCTAGGACCGTCATGTCAAGAAGCTTCCGCCTGATCGGCGCTGCCTCTGTGTAGCAGGGAGCCCCTCCAGGATGGGCGGCGCCCAAGGCCGACGTCACCTTCGACTTAGGGGACCACCCCGCTACCACTGCTGGCTCAGGCGCGCTCCCAATGCTCTGCACACCCACCATCTGCAATGTCGCCATGACCAAGACCTCATCGACGGCAGAGCGGGCCTCAACGTGCTCTCCGTGGAAGCTTTCGGCTTGCTTCACGTGCCGCATGGCCGGCTCCACCCCCCAAGCCTTTCTCCGGAGTTGGCAGTGGATCCACCAGCACCTTGGGGCAAATACGCCTCCCGGTCACCTTCGGTACCCGGGATAACTACCGCACCGAGCTGATCGACTTCGACATCGCCCGCATCAGCCTCCCATACAACGCCATCCTTGGGTACCCTGTGTAACACCCACGATGCGGCTATATCTCCCACGTGTCGAGGCATGACTTAGAGGCATAACCGCATTGTGGTTTTGTCGCAAGAAGGGTCATCTTCACACAATCCCATGTAATGAACAAGAATGGGATAAAGAGTTGGCTTACACTCGCCACTTCGCATGATACATAAATAAATCATACATCAATCAGAGTACACACATAGTCCGACTACGGTCGAAACCAGATAAAAAGAAGACAACCCAACTGCTAGATCCCCGATCGTCCCAACTGGGCTCCACTACTGATCAACAGGAAAAGAAACAAAGTAACGACCAAGTTCCTCCTCGAACTCCCACTTGAGCTCGGTTGCGTCATCTGCACTGGTATCATTGGCACCTGCAACTATTTTGGAAGTATCTGTGAGTCACGAGGACTCAGCAATCTCACACCCGCGAGATCAAGACTATTTAAGCTTAAGGGTAGGAAAGGGTAAGGTGGTGAGGTTGCAGCAGTGACTATGCAAATATGGTGGCTAACATACGGAAAGGAGAGCGAGAAGAGAAGCAACGGAACGTTTGTGAACTAGCAATGATCAAGAAGTGATCCTGAACTCCTACTTACGTCAAACATAGCCCAGAAACCGTGTTCACTTCCCGGACTCCGCCGAAAAGAGACCATCATGGCTACACACGCGGTTGATGCGTTTTAATTAGGGTCAAGTGTCAAGTTCTCTACAACCGGATATTAACAAATTCCCATCTGCCACATAACCGCGGGCATGGCTTTCGAAAGAAAATACCCTGCAGGGGTGTCCCAACTTAGCCCATTATAAGCTCTCACGGTCAACGAAGGATATTCCTTCTCCCGGGAAGACCCGATCAGTCTCGGAATCCCGGTTACAAGACATTTCGACAATGGTAAAACAAGACCAGCAACGCCGCCCGATGCGCCGACAAATCCCGATAGGAGCTGAACATATCTCGTTCTCAGGGCACACCGGATGAGCCAGACGTCGGGTTGGCATAGACCCTGGTTGCCCAGGGGGCGCCGGACATCGCTCGGTTTGGACCAGCACTCGAAGGAGAACTGGCCCGGGGGTTTAAAATAAAGATGACCCTCGAGTCTGCAGAACCCAAGGGAAAAAGGCTTAGGTAGGAAAATGGTAAAACCAAGGTTGGGCCTTGCTGGAGGAGTTTTATTCAAAGCGAACTGTCAAGGGGGTCCCATAAATCACCCAACCGCGTAAGGAACGCAAAATCAAGGAACATAACACCGGTATGACGGAAACTAAGGCGGCAAGAGTGGAACAAAACACCAGGCATAAGGCCGAGCCTTCCACCCTTTACCAAGTATATAGATGCATTAATAATATAAGAGATATTGTGATATCCCAACATAAACATAATCCAACATGGAGCAATCTTCATCTTCACCTGCAGCTAGCAACGCTATAAGAGGGGCTGAGCAAAGTGGTAACATAGCCAAACAACGGTTTGCTAGGAAGGGTGACAAAGGTTAGAGGTTCATGGCAATTTGGGAGGCTTGAAGAACAAGTGAATAGGTAGTGCAGCATAGCAATAGAGCGAACAACTAGCAAGCAAAGATAGAAGTGATTTCTAGGGTATGGTCATCTTGCCTGAAATCCCGCAAGGAAGAAGAACGAGTCCATGAAGAAGACAAACGGACGTAGTCGAACGAATCCTCACAACTCCGGAATGAAACCGAAGCTAACGAGAGAAGCAACCCGGAAAGAAACAAACAACAAAGTAAACAACCAACAAATAAACATGGCATGATGCACAATCAAGTATGATGCATGTCCGGTTTAAAGAGGCATGGCATGGGAAAATGCAACAAACAATACTACAAATTAAGTGGAGCTCAATATGCAACGAGTTGCATATTGACGAAACACCACATCAATTGTTTAGTTCTCTCGGTTATGTACCCAACAATATTAAATGTTGATTAACATGGCAAGAGGTGAAGCATAAGTAAGACTATCTATCTAGGCAAGCTTAAATGAGGCCGGAACAACAAACAATAATTCCGGAAAATCCTCATGTCAATTAGCAATTTAATACAAACACAATTTTAGACATTTTAAATGTTGTTATCATGATGCGGATGACATATGCAAGTTTTAAGCATTTTTTTAGAAAATGTTGACATGAGCATGTTATGAAGCATTTGTCACCGTAGTGGAACGAAAAGGGTGCCACGGCGGTGAAACGGAAATGATGCCACGGCAACATATCGGTTCCGGTAGCTCACGGAGATACCGGTGCAAAAGAAGTGGGCGTGAGCGTGTCATGCAAGGATGGTGGGGTGATCCCGGTTACCGGGTGTCCCACATGACGGTGGCAAGGAAACGAGTTACAGCATGCGACGAACAAGTCGGGCACAGTGCAAATGCAAGCAACTCATACAACGCATGCATTCGTTCACGGGCGGTCGTCTCGGGGTTATACCTTCGAAGCATGCATTTTCGGAGCGGTTCAAAATCGTCGAGGGAAGTAGTGGTTCACGAGCCGTAGTGGAAGTAGTCGTTCTCGCGATGGTAGTGGAAGTAGTGGTACACGCGGAGGTAGTCGAACTTGACGGTTCCGTTACACGGGTCTTCGGCGATGGTAGTGGTACACACGTTCGGGAAGCAGTTTACGGCGTTGGTAGATGTACACGGCAACCGTAGTGGTACTATGCGTCATCGGACTTGTCGAATCCAAACTTTTCGAGGGCCGTCGTGGTACTTGGCGCTTGCGGTGTGTTCCTTGGGGGCAACCAGGGGTGCTTGGCAGGTTCCCCACGAAGATGCATCGATGGCGCTCGAAGGCAGCAGCGAGGAGGCGAACGAGGCCGCTGGGACTCGAGCGAAGAGTGGCGTGCGGCTGCTGGCAAATGGGATCCAGGACGACGGGGTCAGGCGAGGCCAAGGCGGCGAGGCGGCCATGGAGGTGGGGCGCAGCACGGCAGTAGGACGGCGACGGCTGCAGGGCGCCGGCGGCGGGTGGACTTGGCGACTTCAGTAGGTCCTAGAGGGGTCGCCGGGGCTTGTGTCGTCGGGACCCGAAGGAGGAGGCGAGGCATCGACGGATCCAGGCGCTGAAGGCCGTTCCCGGCGGCGGACTTGACGGATCGAGGCAGGGGTAGGCCCTGGCGACCATGGTGGGGCTTGGCGGACTTGACGCAACTTCCGACATCTCCGGGTGATGGACGACATGGAGGAGGAAGGGGCGCGCTGGATGTTGCTGCTACTGGCCGGCGAAGGTGAGCTCCGGCGGACGAGGTCGCCGGCCGACGGCAGGGTCGACGGAGACGCCCGGGCACGAGGGACTCCGATCTCGTGGAGAAGGCGCACGGGCACCAGGGGAAGGCAGCGGCGACGAGCTCCTGCGGGGGTTTCGTCCGGCAATGGAGATGCTCCGGCGAGCTTGGGGACAAGGCGCCGAGGACGAGGCAGGAAGGGAAGAAGAGACGCAAGGGGATCGGGGCGAGGCGCTGCTGTTCGCTCTGTCTCTCTCTGGCGGCGCTCGAGGGAGAGATCGAACGAGGGGAGAGGGAGGTGGATCGGGCAAGGGAGCGGCTAGGGTTAGAGTAGGGGGGTGCTGGGCCTTGGAGGGGCAAATGGCCTCGGGGGAAGGATGGGCCGGGCTGGGAGGCTGACTGGGCTCTCTCCCCTTCTTCCTTTAATTTTCTTTAACAGAAAGCATTAGAGAGAAGGAAAAGGCAGAGGGGGGTTAGGGAAAAGAATTTGAGCACGAGGACAATTTTCCTGGACTCACAAAAATGCGTTTGATCCAGGAAAAATAGAAGTGGCATGATTGAAAAAATATAAATTCAAATGCATTTGAATTTAATTCAAATGATTTGAATAGGAAGTGAGGGTTGGGAAGGTCGAAAAATGTTCGGATTTTTGGTGGAGCTCCGGAAAGTGAAGAAAGAATATATGGCAAGGTTGGAGACCAAGAATTAAGATAACAAAGGCATTGGGATATTTGCAAGTGTGTTATGGTCATTTCCAAGATAAAGAAATATTTAATATAGCTCCCTAATATTGGGAGGATATGTTATAAAGAGAAGTCACCCTTCCCTCGATTTAAATGGATCGAAGATCCATGCAATTTATTTAGTTGAGTTTTGACGCAAAGATTAATGACATGATGACATGATGTAATACAAAAATAAAAGAGCAAGCACCAAAAGAAACACACGGTGATCACAAAAAAAATATGGAAGGCTTCTGAAGCGTCGGTCTCGGGGCGTTACAACACTCCACCACTACAAGAGGATCTCGTCCCGAGATCTAGGATGGCACCAGAGAGAAACGGAAGAGGAATAGAAGATGTAAAACGAAGTTGCTTCTTCGACAAACGAGTGAAACCAAAGAACCTTGAGAGGTCGCAAAGCTTGAAGAAATGACACGACAGAGGTGAACAAAATTAAAAACACCCCGTTCAGCAAGAGGAACAAGGAACATTACAAGAACCTTGTAGGTTGAAAGACAAACAAAAATGGTTACGATGGACAAGAAGTACATGCAAGCACTCCGGTTGAAACGAGATGTATAAGGAACGATAAAGACCAATTGCGACAACACTCCGGTTAAAACAAGATAGAGAAGGAATAAGAGTGATATAATTTGGACAGCACTCCGACTGTAAATGGAAGGAATTGAACATGATCTTGACAAGATGAGAGGATACTTGATGAAATTAACAACACACTGCCTCCGGAACTATTGAAAGAATGGCACAATGGGTCAGAAAGATTTCAGACAGCCCTCCTATTGAGGAAGGAGACGAAACTTGATAAGATGAGAGAACTCGAATGAAAACACGACACTCCGGTTAAATGGATAAGTAAGAAAAGAATGCGATCCTCACAATCGAGATGATGAGCGAAGAGAGCAAACATCACAAAGCCTCCAGAAGAAAAAAAATAGAAGATAGATCATTGGAGTAAAGAATGGAGAAGAAAATGACAACTTCCGCCACAAATGAGCTTGGAAAGCACCCTTCCAAGAAGGTTAGAACGGAGTTGTTGGAAAAAAATCAACAACGAAAAGAACAAGCTTATTGTGGGCTTATGAGACACATCTCAAAATTATGAGGTGAAATTCTGCCACTAACGAAAACAATTGCTTGCTTGAGATCAACGAAGAGATGAAAACTTCTCTCGCCGAGAGGATAGGAGAAAACTTGGATCATTGATAGACACCACAATAGCAACATTCCTTCGAGAAGGCTTTAAGTGAAATCTATACCAAGATAACTCCAACAAAGAGATTGGTTGGTTGAAAGATCTCTTGAACGAAGATAAAATGATGGATTTAAATATGTCACTCTTGAAAACTTTGTGAATCATGAAACACAAAGAAATTGTCAAAAATGACATAACACCACCTCAAAAGATAAGAGAGAAAGAATTGCACTTCGGAATGCAAGCTGGAGAATGCTTGAACTTCTCAAAACAAACATGTGTTGAGCACCATGTTTATTTTAGAGTATAGCTTGGCGGATCTTAACTCTGAGAGAAATCTTGAAGAACAATTGAAGAATGAAACGAATCTTTGATGAGCCACCATGTAGAGCCTCGATGAAGAACTCAAGTAATAAAAGAATGATCAAACGAAATGGAAACTTGAAAAGAACTCCGGGAGAAACCTTGCAATGATTAGATGAAGCTTTGAATTGATATAATTGAAATAACTTGGAGCTCCGGAAAGAAAAGATGAACAACTTGGAGCCAAAAATTTGATAACATGAACGTTCTCCGGAAGAAGGAATTGAATTTTTACTCGATGAAACAAGAATAAGAATTACATTATGCTCATCCTTCACCAATGAAATTGATGACAAGCAACGGATTTGGCATACTACTTATTCTCGTAGAAAGGATTAAGATAGATATGGCGCAAACCTTGAGAAAAGTCTTCAACGAATCACCGGTAGGATTGAAACAACGAATAAATTTATATGATAACCAAGGAAGAGAACTCTTGAACGAACCACCGTAAGAATTGGAAATGAAAGAAGAAAAGATAAAGAAACACCGGGAAGAATTAGAAAATGAACGAAGAAACTTGAGAGAATTTAGATACAAGTGAACGAAGAGATCATGAGCTGACTAGAGAATACTTGAACGGTGCACCGGTAAGAATATGGAGATGAACGCAGAGACATCAATTTAGAATAATTGGAGAACGAAGCTGAAAACTTAGAACGAAGAAATCTTCTGAAATGATGGCCTTCGGAGAATCAAACTGAAAAGACTCCTGAAATGCTCCGGATGGGTGAAAAGAATTCTCACAATCAAAAACAATTATGAGAGGATGGCATCAAGCTAGAACCATGAATCTTGAAGAGAATGGAGCAAGATTTAAGAGAAACTCTTCTTCAGTCTTCAAATGTTGAGAATGATGACGAGAAACACCACCATGAATTGTTGAGATACTCTGGGATGAAAATTGGAAAGGTTGAACCAACGACGAAAAGAATTTGAAAGATCTTGGAGAAAGAAATATGACTGATGATAAATCATTCTTACGTCAAACTTTGCAAAGAATTTGAGAATAACTCCGGAAAGAATTAGACGAGTTAGGTAAGATCCTGGGGAAAAAACCTGTGGGTCAGGGCCCACTCAAGAGAAACACCGTTGGAATGATTTAAAAGAGAGATTGCGCTAGTTGAATTAAATGAGTTGAATGAGATAACAACCTCGAAATAGCTTGAACGGATTAGGAATGAAAACATGAATCTCCTGAGGCATCTTCAGCACTCCGGAACAATTGAATAGCACGCGAAGAATGATTAAGAGTTGCACCGGCATGAGAAAAACATTTGAAACAAGGAAAAAGAATGTGACCAACATTGAAGGCTTGAATTTAGTCCACCGGAGAAGAAAAAGAATGAAGAATGATAAACTTGAAGACCATCTTCATGAGAACCACTGGGTAAGAACATTGATTGAAAAGAATGAAGGGACTTCACGTGAATAAAATGGATACTTGGTTACGACATCTAATTCCTTGAAGGAAAAGGGTGGGAGGGCGGGAAAAACAAAGGCACCTTGGGACGGATGAAACAAACACCGTTGAGAAAACTTAGAGTTGATCTTGCGGCTGTTGAAAAGATCGGATCCACTTGAAGAGAAGCACGCCGGTTGGAAAAGAATTAACATGACGACCTCGAGATCAAGAAGGATTAGTATCCATATAGAAATATGAGAACACCGTTTAGGAAAGGTATGGATTTAACATTTGACTTCGAAGCAACTCGAATACCACAACTTAAAACAAAACAAAGGATTTGGCTTGCAGAATAAGCCGGAACAAACATATGATAGAGATTCCGTCCGAAGTTTTCGTGGTGGGGCCCACACGGGCTCGATCGTACAGCACCATCATGTACAAGGCAGTGCACATGACATACAAAGCGTCCCCGAGTTGGCATAGCCAAGGACTCTTTAAGACACTATGAGACCACTGTAAAACCAACCGTGGAAAGGCGGAACACTAGACGTCGAACCCCAATCTCATATCATGCATCTGTCAGAAAGATATCCTAGGAGCTACTTGAATCCCACTTATAAACTCCCGAAACTTTCTGGTTATGCAATCAGGTGTTGGGGATACAGGGGACACAAAATATATCACCCAAACTAACAATACCTAGATCCAGCTGTATCCATCCTTCAACACATAACCAAGAAACCTTCGGAAATCATTTACCTCAACCTTCGAAAAGCATCCGTTATACGAGTTATGGCAATACTCCCAAACTCCCGCCCCAGTACTGGGTGGCGTCGAGGTGATCTCACCAACAACTGCATAAAAGAGATTTTCGATGTCGGCGAAACTCAGGTATTCCAGAACTACAACGATAAAATTGTGACGACAACACCTCGGAGCTCAACTCCCCGGGACACTGCCACAACCCCTAAATGTCAGGAGGCACCAAGAACAATGTTCTTGTCACAAAACCATCGGAACGATACCAAGATACCCGCGTGATCCTAAAAAAAATTTAGTGAAATTTGAGGAGAGAAGAGTCAAAACTTCTACGTCAGGAGACCTCACCAGAGCGACGAAGGGACTGAGGAGTAAAAAGAATCCTACTCTTTGATATATATAATCCTAAGACTCAAAACATTTTTTTGTTCTAGACTCAACAACGCCAGCGATTCGATCAAGCAGGGGGCTCCTAAGTCGGGGATGGCTCTGATACCAACTTGTAACACCCACGATGCGGCTATATCTCCCACGTGTCGAGGCACGACTTAGAGGCATAACCGTATTGTGGTTTTGTCGCAAGAAGGGTCATCTTCACACAATCCCATGTAATGAACAAGAATGGGATAAAGAGTTGGCTTACAATCGCTACTTCACATAATACATAAATAAATCATACATCAATCAGAGTACACACATAGTCCGACTACGGTCGAAACCAGATAAAAAGAAGACAACCCAACTGCTAGATCCCCGATCATCCCAACTGGGCTCCACTACTGATCAACAGGAAAAGAAACAAAGTAACAACCAAGTTCCTCGTCGAACTCCCACTTGAGCTCGGTTGCGTCATCTGCACTGGTATCATCGGCACCTGCAACTGTTTTGGAAGTATCTTTGAGTCACGAGGACTCAGCAATCTCACACCCGCGAGATCAAGACTATTTAAGCTTAAGGGTAGGAAAGGGTAAGGTGGTGAGGTTGCAGCAGCGACTATGCAAATATGGTGGCTAACATACGCAAAGGAGAGCGAGAAGAGAAGCAACGGAACGATCGTGAACTAGCAATGATCAAGAAGTGATCCTGAACTCCTACTTACGTCAAACATAACCTAGAAACCGTGTTCACTTCCCGGACTCCGCCGAAAAGATACCATCACGGCTACACACGCGGTTGATGCGTTTTAATTAGGGTCAAGTGTCAAGTTCTCTACAACCGGATATTAACAAATTCCCATCTGCCACTTAACCGCGGGCACGGCTTTCGAAAGATAATACCCTGCAGGGGTGTCCCAACTTAGCCCATTATAAGCTCTCACGGTCAACGAAGGATATTCCTTCTCCCGGGAAGACCCGATCAGTCTCGGAATCCCGGTTACAAGACATTTCGACAATGGTAAAACAAGACCAGCAAAGCCGCCCGATGCGCCGACAAATCCCGATAGGAGCTGCACATATCTCGTTCTCAGGGCACACCGGATGAGCCAGACGTTGGGTTGGCATAGACCCTGGTTGCCCAGGGGGCGCCGGACATCGCTCGGTTTGGACCAGCACTCGAAGGAGAACTGGCCCGGGGGTTTAAAATAAAGATGACCCTTGAGTCTGCAGAACCCAAGGGAAAAAGGCTTAGGTAGGCAAATGGTAAAACCAAGGTTGGGCCTTGCTGGAGGAGTTTTATTCAAAGCGAACTGTCAAGGGGGTCCCATAAATCACCCAACCGTGTAAGGAACGCAAAATCAAGGAACATAACACCGGTATGACGGAAACTAGGGCGGCAAGAGTGGAACAAAACACCAGGCATAAGGCCGAGCCTTCCACCCTTTACCAAGTATATAGATGCATTAATAATATAAGAGATATTGTGATATCCCAACATAAACATAATCCAACATGGAGCAATTTTCATCTTCACCTGCAGCTAGCAACGCTATAAGAGGGGCTGAGCAAAGCGGTAACATTGCCAAACAACGGTTTGCTAGGAAGGGTGACAAAGGTTAGAGGTTCATGGCAATTTGGGAGCCTTGAAGAACAAGTGAATAGGTAGCGCAGCATAGCAATAGAGCGAACAACTAGCAAGCAAAGATAGAAGTGATTTCGAGGGTATGGTCATCTTGCCTGAAATCCCGCAAGGAAGAAGAACGAGTCCATGAAGAAGACAAACGGACGTAGTCGAACGAATCCTCACAACTCCGGAATGAAACCGAACCTAACGAGAGAAGCAACCCGGAAAGAAACAAACAACATAGTAAACAACCAACACATAAACATGGCATGATGCACAATCAAGTATGATGCATGTCCGGTTTAAAGAGGCATGGCATGGGAAAATGCAACAAACAATACTACAAATTAAGTGGAGCTCAATATGCAACGAGTTGCATATTGACGAAACACCACATCAATTGTTTAGTTCTCTCGGTTATGTACCCAACAATATTAAATGTTGATTAACATGGCAAGAGGTGAAGCATAAGTAAGACTATCTATCTAGGCAAGTTTAAATGAGGCCGGAACAACAAACAATAATTCCGGAAAATCCTCATGTCAATTAGCAATTTAATACAAACACAATTTTAGACATTTTAAATGTTGTTATCATGATGCGGATGACATATGCAAGTTTTATGCAATTTTTAAGAAAATATTGACATGAGCATGTTATGAAGCATTTGTCACCGTGGTGGAACGAAAAGGGTGCCACGGCGGTGAAACGGAAATGATGCCACGGCAACATATCGGTTTCGGTAGCTCACGGAGATACCGGTGCAAAAGAAGTGGGCGTGAGCGTGTCATGCAAGGATGGTGGGGTGATCCCGGTTACCGGGTGTCCCACAAGACGGTGGCAAGGAAACGAGTTACAGCGTGCGACGAACAAGTCGGGCACAGTGCAAATGCAAGCAACTCATACAACGCATGCATTCGTTCACGGGCGGTCGTCTCGGGGTTATACCTTCGAAGCATGCATTTTCGGAGCGGTTCAAAATCGTCGAGGGAAGTAGTGGTTCACGAGCCGTAGTGGAAGTAGTCGTTCTCGCGACGGTAGTGGAAGTAGTGGTACATGCGGAGGTAGTCGAACTTGACGGTTCCGTTACACGGGTCTTCAGCGATGGTAGTGGTACACACGTTCGGGAAGCAGTTTACAGCGTTGGTAGATGTACACGGCAATCGTAGTGGTACTATGCGTCGTCGGACTTGTCGAATCCAAACTCTTTGAGGGCCGTCGTGGTACTTGGCGCTTGCGGTGTGTTGCTTGGGGGCAACCAGGGGTGCTTGGCAGGTTCCCCATGAAGATGCATCAATGGCGCTCGAAGGCAGCAGCGAGGAGGCGAACAAGGCCGCTGGGACTCGAGCGAAGAGTGGCGTGCGGCTGCTGACGAATGGGATCCAGGCCGACGGGGTCAGGCGAGGCCAATGCGGTGAGGCGGCCATGGAGGTGGGGCGCAGCACGGCAGTAGGATGGCGACGGCTGCAGGGGCCGGCGGCGGGTTGACTTGGCCACTTCAGTAGGTCCTAGAGGGGTCGCCGGGGCTTGTGTCGTCGGGACCCGAAGGAGGAGGCGAGGCATCGACGGATCCGGGCGGTGAAGGCCGTTCCCGGCGGCGGACTTGACGGATCGAGGCAGGGGAAGGCCCTGGCGACCATGGTGGGGCTTGGCGGACTTGACGCAACTCCGACATCTCCGGGTGATGGACGACATGGAGGAGGAAGGGGCGCGCTGGATGTTGCTGCTACTGGCCGGCGAAGGCGAGCTCCGGCGGACGAGGTCGCCGGCCAACGGCAGGGTCGACGGAGACGCCCGGGCACGAGGGACTCTGATCTCGTGGAGAAGGCGCACGGGCATGAGGGGGAGGCAGCGGCGACGAGCTCCTGCGGGGGTTTCGTCTGGCAACGGAGATGCTCCGGCGAGCTTGGGGACAAGGCGCCGAGGACGAGGCAGGAAGGGAAGAAGAGACGCAAGGGGATCGGGGCGAGGCGCTGTTGTTCGCTCTGTCTCTCTCTGGCGGCGCTCGAGGGAGAGATCGAACGAGGGGAGAGGGAGGTGGATCGGGCAAGGGAGCGGCTAGGGTTAGAGCAGGGGGTGCTGGGCCTTGGAGGGGCAAATGGCCGCGGGGGAAGGATGGGCCGGCCTGGGAGGCTGGTTGGGCTCTCTCCCCTTCTTCCTTTAATTTTGTTTAACAGAAAGCATTAGAGAGAAGGAAAAGGCAGAGGGGGGTTAGGGAAAAGAATTTGAGCACGAGGACAATTTTCCTGGACTCACAAAAATGCGCTTGATCCAGGAAAAATAGAAGTGGCATGATTGAAAAAATATAAATTCAAATGCATTTGAATTTAATTCAAATGATTTGAATAGGAAGTGAGGGTTGGGAAGGTCGAAAAATGTTCGGATTTTTGGTGGAGCTCCGGAAAGTGAAGAAAGAATATATGGCAAGGTTGGAGACCAAGAATTAAGATAACAAAGGCATTGGGATATTTGCAAGTGTGTTATGGTCATTTCCAAGATAAAGAAATATTTAATATAGCTCCCTAATATTGGGAGGATATGTTATAAAGAGAAGTCACCCTTCCCTCGATTTAAATGGATCGAAGATCCATGCAATTTATTTAGTTGACTTTTGATGCAAAGATTAATGACATGATGGCATGATGACATGATGCAATACAAAAATAAAAGAGCAAGCACCAAAAGAAACACACGGTGATCACAAAAAAATATGGAAGGCTTCTGAAGCGTCGGTCTTGGGGCGTTACACCCTGCCCTGGCTCAGTTCATGGGAGCAACCCATCCGGCCTACAACCTCATGAAGATGTCGGGTAGCAGCGGTGTCCTCACCGTGGCTAGAGACACCAAGGAGGCTCTGACAGCCCTCAAGCTCGCCTTCAGGGCCGCCGCAGCGGCACACCTGGCCGACGAAGCCGCCCCAGGGGCTAAGGGGGCTGCACCGGCGAAAAAGAAGCAGTTGTTCACTCAAAATCGGGCCAAAACGAAGCAAGTGCCGATCGAGGAGGATGGATCCTCGGGAGCCACCTTCACCATAGCGCCAACCTCGACCCGGACCAGGAGGAGGCATTGGTGAAGTTCCTGCGCGTGAACAAGGAGGTATTCGCCTGGGAGCCCAAGCAGCTGGTGGGGGTCCCTAGGGGGGTAATCGAGCATCACTTAAGGGTGTGCCCCAATGCACGCCGTGTGAAGCAGAACGCAGGGCGACAGTCCACGGAGAAGCAGTCCTTCATCATCTAGGAAACTCGCTGTAGGGGAACGTAGTAATTTCAAAAATTTCCTACGCACATGCAAGATCATGGTGATGCATAGCAACGAGAGGGGAGAGTGTTGTCTATGTACCCTCGTAGACCGAAAGCGAAAGCGTTTATCAACGCGGTTGATGTAGTCGTACGTCTTCACGATCCGACTGATCCAAGTATCGAACGCACGGCACCTCCAAGTTCTGCACACGTTCAGCTCGATGACGTCCTCGCCTTCTTGATCCAGCAAGACGGGCGAAGTAGTAGATGAGTTCCGGCAGCACGACGGCGTGGTGACGGTGTTGGTGAAGAACAATCTCCGCAGGGCTTCGCCTAAGCACTACGAAAACTATGACGGAGGATAAACTAGAGGGGACAGGGTTGCCGGCACACGGCTTGGTGTTTCTTGATGTGTCTTTGGTGCTAGCCCTGCCCCTCTATTTATATGTTGAGCCCTGGGGTCGAAACTTGGAGCAAAAGCCTCCTCAAAGTCGGTTTTTCCCAAAAGGCAAGAGTCCCACTCGGACTCCAGGACCAAACGCCACAATCCTTGGCGTCTGGCCCAGACGCCATGGGCCTCGGCGTCTGGCCCAGGGCCAGACGCCAGGGTCTCCAGCGTTTGGCCCCCTGGCCTCCGCAAAACTCCTTTTGCACCGACTTATAGCCCCGTGGGCCTGACCCCTTGGCCTAACCATATCATCCAATATATGAATCTTTACCTCCGGAGCATTCCGGAGCTCCTCGTCATGTCTGTAATCTCATCCGGGACTCCGAACAACATTCGGTCACCAACATACATAACTCATATAATACTATATCGTCAACGAACGTTTAAGCGTGCGGACCCTACGGGTTCGAGAACTATGTAGACATGACCGAGACACCTCTCTGGTCAATAACCAATAGCGGAACCTGGATGCCCATATTGGCTCCTACATATTCTACGAAGATCTTTATCGGTCAGACCGCATAACAACATACGTTGTTCCCTTTGTCATCGGTATGTTACTTGCCCGAGATTCGATCGTCGGTATCTCAATACCTAGTTCAATCTCGTTACCGGCAAGTCTCTTTACTCGTTCCGTAATACATCATCCCACAACTAACTCATTAGTTAGAATGCTTTCAAGGCTTATAGTGATGTGCATTACCGAGTGGGCCCAAAGATACCTCTCCGACAATCGGAGTGACAAATCCTAATCTCGAAATACGCCAACCCAACAAGTACCTTCAGAGACACCTGTAGAGCACCTTTATAATCACCCAGTTACGTTGTGACGTTTGGTAGCACACAAAGTGTTCCTCCGGTAAACGGGAGTTGCATAATCTCATAGTCATAGGAACATGTATAAGTCATGAAGAAAGCAATAGGAGAATACTAAACGATCAAGTGCTAAGCTAACGGAATGGGTCAAGTCAATCACATCATTCTCCTAATGATGTGATCTCGTTAATCAAATGACAACGCATGTCTATGGTTAGGAAACTTAACCATCTTTGATTAACGAGCTAGTCAAGTAGAGGCATACTAGTGACACTATGTTTGTCTATGTATTCACACATGTATTATGTTTCCGGTTAATACAATTCTAGCATGAATAATAAACATTTATCATGAAATAAGGAAATAAATAATAACTTTATTATTGCCTCTAGGGCATATTTCCTTCACTCGCAAGCTTGTGAGAGAAGTTTAGTCAACGGGTCTGCTATATTTAGATCCGTATGTATTTTTCAAATTTCTATGTCAACAATGCTCTGCATGGAGCTACTCTAGCTAATTGCTCCCACTTCCAATATGTATCTAGATCGAGACTTAGAGTCATCTAGATCGGTGTCAAAGCTTGCATCGACGTAACTCTTTACGACGAACCTTTTGTCACCTCCATAATCGAGAAACATATCCTTATTCCACTAAGGATAATTTTGACCGATGTCCAGTGATCTACTCCTAGATTACTATTGTACTCCCTTGCCAAACTCAGTGTAGGGTATACAATAGATCTGGTACACAGCATGGCATACTTTATAGAACCTATGGCTGAGGCATAGGGAATGACTTTCATTCTCTTTCCATCTTCTGCCATGGTCGGGCTTTGAGTCTTACTCAATATCACACCTTGTAACACAGGCAAGAACTCTTTCTTTGACTGTTCCATTTTAAACTACTTCAAAATCTTGTCAAGGTATGTACTCATTGAAAAAACTTATCAAGCGTCTTGATCTATCTCTATAGATCTTGATGCTCAATATGTAAGCAGCTTCACCGAGGTCTTTCTTTGAAAAACTCCTTTCAAATACTCCTTTATGCTTTCCAGAAAATTCTACATTATTTCCGATCAACAATATGTCATTCACATATATTTATCACAAATGCTGTAGTGCTCCCACTCACATTCTTGTAAATACATGCTTCACCGCAAGTCTGTATAAAACTATATGCTTTGATCAACTCATCAAAGTGTATATTCCAACTCCGAGATGCTTGCACCAGTCCATAGATGGATCGTTGGAGCTTGCACATTTTGTTAGCACCTTTAGGATTGACAAAACCTTCAGGTTGCATCATATACAACTCTTCTTCCATAAATCCATTCAGGAATGCAGTCTTTACATCCATTTGCCAAATTTCATAATCATAAAATTCGGCAATTGCTAACATGATTCGGACAGACTTAAGCATCGCTACGGGTGAGAAGGTCTCATCGTAGTCAACTCCTTGAACTTGTCGAAAACCATTCACAACAAGTCGAGCTTTGTAGACAGTAACATTACCGTCAGCGTATGTCTTCTTCTTGAAGATCCATTTATTTTTGATGGCTTGCCGATCATCCGGCAAGTCAACCAAAGTCCATAATTTGTTCTCATACATGGATCCCATCTCAGATTTCATGGCCTCGAGCCATTTTGCGGAATATGGGCTCATCATCGCTTCCTCATAGTTCATAGGTTCATCATGGTCAAGTAACATGACCTCCAGAACAGGATTACCGTACCACTCTGGTGCGGATCTCACTCTGGTTGACCTACGAGGTTCGGTAGTAACTTGATCTGAAGTTACATGATCATCATCATTAGCTTCCTCACTAATTGGTGTAGGAGTCACAGGAACAGATTTCTGTGATGAACTACTTTCCAATAAGGGAGCAGGTATAGTTACCTCATCAAGTTCTACTTTCCTCCCACTCACTTCTTTCGAGAGAAACTCCTTCTCTAGAAAGGATCCATTCTTAGCAACGAATGTCTTGCCTTCAGATCTGTGATAGAAGGAGTACCCAACTGTCTCCTTTGGGTATCCTATGAAGACACATTTCTCCGATTTGGGTTTGAGCTTATTAGGATGAAACTTTTTCACATAAGCATCGCAACCCCAAACTTTAAGAAACGACAACTTTGGTTTCTTACCAAACCACAGTTCATATGGTGTCGTCTCAACGGATTTAGATGGTGCCCTATTTAACGTGAATGCAGCTGTCTCTAATGCATAACCCCAAAACGATAGTGGTAGATTGGTAAGAGACATCATAGATTGCACCATATCTAATAAAGTACGGTAATGACGTTCGGACACACCATTATGCCGTGGTGTTCCAGGTGGCATGAACTTGTGAAACTATTCCACATTGTTTTAATTGAAGACCAAACTCGTAACTCAAATATTCGTCTCCGCGATCAGATCGTAGAAACTTTATTCTCTTATCACGATGATTTTCCACTTCACTCTGAAATTCTTTAAACTTTTCAAATGTTTCAGACTTATGTTTCATCAAGTAGATATACCAATATCTGCTTAAATCATCTGTGAAGGTCAGAAAATAACGATACCTACCGCGAGCCTCAACACTCATCGGACCGCATACATCAGTATGTATTATTTCCAATAAGTCAATCGCTCGCTCCATTGTTCCGGAGAACGGAGTCTTTAGTCATCTTGCCCATGAGGCATGGTTTGCAAGCATCAAGTGATTCATAATCAAGTGATTCCAAAAGCCCATCAGCATGGAGTTTCTTTATGCGCTTTATACTAATATGACCTAAACGGCAGTGCCACAAATAAGTTGCACTATCATTATTAACTTTGCATCTTTTGGCTTCAATATTATGAATATGTGTATCACTACGATCGAGATCCAACAAACCATTTTCATTGGGTGTATGACCATAGAAGGTTTTATTCATGTAAACAGAACAACAATTATTCTTTAACTTAAATGAATAACCGTATTGCAATGAACATGATCAAATCATATTCATGCTCAACGCAAACACCAAATAACATTTATTTAGGTTCAACACTAATCCCGAAAGTATAGGGAGTCTACGATGATGATCATATCAATCTTGGAACTACTTCCAACACACATCGTCACTTCACCCTTAACTAGTTTCTGTTCATTCTGCAACTCCCGTTTCAAGTTACTACTCTTAGCAAGTGAACCAGTATCAAATACTGAGGGGTTGCTACAAACACTGGTAAAGTACACATCAATAACATGTATATCAAATATAGCTTGTTCACTTTGCCATCCTTCTTATCCGCCAAATACTTGGGGTAGTTCCGCTTCCAGTGACCAGTCCCTTTGCAGTAGAAGCACTTAGTCTCAGGCTTAGGTCCAGACTTGGGCTTCTTCACTTGAGCAGCAACTTTGCTTGCCGTTCTTCTTGAAGTTCCCCTTCTTCCCTTTGCCCTTTTTCTTGAAACTAGTGGTCTTGTCAACAATCAACACTTGATGTTTTTCTTGATTTCTACCTTCGCCGATTTTAGCATCGCGAAGAGCTTGGGAATTGTTTTCGTCATCCCTTGCATATTATAGTTCATCACGAAGTTCTAGTAACTTGGTGATAGTGACTAGAGAACTTTGTCAATTACTATCTTATCTGGAAGATTAACTCCCACCTGATTCAAGCAATTGTAGTACCCAGACAATCTGAGCACATGCTCACTAGCTGAGCAATTCTCCTCCATCCTGTAGGCAAAGTACTTGTCAAAGGTCTCATACCTTTCGACTTGGGCACGAGTCTGAAATACTAATTTCAACTCTTGAACATCTTATATGTTCCATGGCGTTTCAAAAACGTCTTTGAAGCCCTGATTCTAAGCCATAAAGCATGGTGCACTAAACTATCAAGTAGTCATCATATTGAGTTTGCCAAACGTTCATAACGTCTGCATTTGCTCCTGCAATCGGTCTGTCACCTAGTGGTGCATTAAGGACATAATTCTTCTGTCCAGCAATGAGGATAATCCTCAGATCACGGACCAAATCCGCATCATTGCTACTTACATCTTTCAACATAGTTTTTCTCTAGGAACATATCAAAATAATAAAATAGGGAAGCTAAACGCGAGCTATTGATCTACAACATAGATATGCTAATACTACCAGGACTAAGTTCATGATAAATTAAAGTTCAATTAATCATATTACTTAAGAACTCCCACTTAGATAGACATCCCTCTAATCATCTAAGTGATCACGTGATCCAAATCAACTAAACCATGTCCGATCATCACGTGAGATGGAGTAGTTTTCAATGGTGAACATCACTATGTTGATCATATCTACTATATGATTCACGCTCGACCTTTCGGTCTCAGTGTTCCGAGGCCATATCTGCATATGCTAGGCTCGTCAAGTTTAACCTGAGTATTCCGCGTGTGCAACTATTTTGCACCCGTTGTATTTGAACGTAGAGCTTATCACACCCGATCATCAAGTGGTGTCTCAGCATGAAGAACTTTCGCAACGGTGCATACTCAGGGAGAAGACTTATACCTTGAAATTTAGTGAGAGATCATCTTATATTGCTACCGTCGATCTAAGAAAAATAAGATGCATAAAAGATAAACATCACATGCAATCAATATAAGTGATATGATATGGCCATCATCATTTTGTGCTTGTGATCTCCATCTCCGAAGCACCGTCATGATCACCATCGTCACTGGCGCGACACCTTGATCTCCATCGTAGCATCGTTGTCGTCTCGCCAACTTATGCTTCTACGACTATCGCTACCGCCTAGTGATAAAGTAAAGCGTTACAGGGCGATTGCATTGCATACAATAAAGCGACAACCATATGGCTCCTGCCAGTTGCCGATAACTCGGTTACAAAACATGATCATCTCATACAATAAAATTTAGCATCATGTCTTAACCATATCACATCACAACATGCCCTGCAAAAACAAGTTAGACGTCCTCTACTTTGTTGTTGCAAGTTTTACGTGGCTGCTACGGGCTGAGCAAGAACCGTTCTTACCTACGCATCAAAACCACAACGATAGTTTGTCAAGTTAGTGCTATTTTAACCTTCTCAAGGATCGGGCGTAGCCACACTCGGTTCAACTAAAGTTGGAGAAACTGACACCCGCTAGTCACCTGTGTGCAAAGCACGGCGGTAAAACCAGTCTCGCGTAAGCGTACGCGTAATGTCGGTCTGGGCCGCTTCATCCAACAATACCGCCGAACCCAAAGTATGACATGCTGGTAAGCAGTATGACTTGTATTGCCCACAACTCACTTGTGTTCTACTCGTGCATATAACATCTACGCATAAAACCAGGCTCGGATGCCACTATAGGGGAACGTAGTAATTTTCAAAAAATTCCTACGCACACGCTAGATCATGGTGATGCATAGCAACGAGAGGGGAGAGTGTTGTCTATGTACCTTCGTAGACCGAAAGCGGAAGCGTTTATCAACACAGTTGATGTAGTCGTATGTCTTCACAATCCGACTGATCCAAGTATCAAACGCACGGCACCTCCGAGTTCTGCACACGTTCAGCTTGATGACGTCCTCGCCTTCTTGATCCAGCAAGACGGGCGAAGTAGTAGATGAGTTCGGGCAGCACGACGGCGTGGTGACGGTGTTGGTGAAGAACAATCTCCGCAGGGCTTCGCCTAAGCACTATGAAAACTATGACGGAGGATAAACTAGAGGGGACGGGGTTGCCGGCACACGGCTTGGTGTTTCTTGATGTGTCTTTGGTGCTAGCCCTGCCCCTCTATTTATATGTTGAGCCCTGGGGTCGAAACTTGGAGCAAAAGCCTCCTCAAAGTCGGTTTTGCCCGAAAGGCAAGAGTCCCACTCGGACTCCAGGACCAAACGCCACAATCCTTGGCATCTGGCCCAGACGCCATGGGCCTCGGCGTCTGGCCCAGGGCCAGACGCCAGGGTCTCCGGCGTTTGGCCCCCTGGCCTCCGCAAAACTCCTTTTGCACCGACTTATAGCCCTGTGGGCCTGACCCCTTGGCCTTACTATATCATCCAATATATGAATCTTTACCTCCGGACCATTCCGGAGCTCCTCGTCATGTCCGTGATCTCATCCGGGACTCCGAACAACATTCGGTCACCAACATACATAACTCATATAATACCATATCGTCAACGAACGTTTAAGCGTGCGGACCCTATGGGTTCGAGAACTATGTAGACATGACCGAGACACCTCTCTCGTCAATAACCAATAGCGGAACCTGGATGCCCATATTGGCTCCTACATATTCTACGAAGATCTTTATCGGTCAGACCGCATAACAACATACGTTGTTCCCTTTGTCAACGGTATGTTACTTGCCCGAGATTCGATCGTCGGTATCTCAATACCTAGTTCAATCTCGTTACCGGCAAGTCTCTTTACTCGTTCCGTAATACATCATCCCGCAACTAACTCATTAGTTACAATGCTTGCAAGGCTTATAGTGATGTGCATTACCGAGTGGGCCCAGAGATACCTCTCCGACAATCGGAGTGACAAATCCTAATCTCGAAATACGCCAACCCAACAAGTACCTTCGGAGACACCTGTAGAGCACCTTTATAATCACCCAGTTACGTTGTGACGTTTGGTGGCACACAAAGTGTTCCTCCGGTAAACGGGAGTTGCATAATCTCATAGTCATAGGAACATGTATAAGTCATGAAGAAAGCAATAGGAGAATACTAAACGATCAAGTGCTAAGCTAACGGAATGGGTCAAGTCAATCACATCATTCTCCTAATGATGTGATCCCGTTAATCAAATGACAACGCATGTCTATGGTTAGGAAACTTAACCATCTTTGATTAACGAGCTAGTCAAGTAGAGGCATACTAGTGACACTATGTTTGTCTATGTATTCACACATGTATTATGTTTCCGGTTAATACAATTCTAGCATGAATAATAAACATTTATCATGAAATAAGGAAATAAATAATAACTTTATTATTGCCTCTAGGGCATATTTCCTTCACTCGCAAGCTAGAAGCGGCAGGTGTCATTCGCGAGGTCCGGTACCCGGAATGGCTAGCGAACCCCGTCGTCGTGCCCAAGAAAGGCGGTAAGGAACACATGTGTGTCGACTTCACCAACCTCAACAAAGCCTGCCCCCAAGACCAGTTCCCGCTCCCGCGCATCGACCAGATCATCGACTCCACCGCCGAGTGCGACCTGCTGTGTTTTCTAGACGCGTTCTCAGGTTATCACCAGATCAAGATGGCGGTGGAGGACGTGGAGAAGACAGCCTTCTTGACCCCGTGCAGGGTATACTGCTACACATGCATGTCGTTCGGGCTACGTAACGCGGGGGCGACCTTCCAGCGGCTGATGCACATCGCCCTGGGCCAGCAGCTTGGGAGAAACGCTGAAGCCTACGTCGACGACATCGTGGTAAAATCTCGGGAGGCAAGAACCCTCATTCAAGACCTGGAGGAGACTTTCACCAGCCTTCGCCAGGTGGACCTGCGGCTCAACCCGGAGAAGTGCGTGTTTGGTGTCCCCTCCGGCAAGCTACTGTGCTTCCTTGTGTCACACAGGGGGATGGAGGCCAACCCGGAGAAGGTCAAAGCAATAGAAGACATGAGCCTGCCGCAAACTCTCAAGGAAATGCAGAAGCTCGCAGGCTGTGTGACCTCGCTGGGGCGCTTCATCTCCAAGCTGGGGGAGCGCACCCTGCCTTTCTTCAAGCTGATGAAGAAGAAGGGCCCATTCGAGTGGACCCCAGAGGCCGACCTGGCGTTTCAAGACCTCAAGAGATACTTGACCGGCCCTGCAGTGATGGTAGCGCCTCGTCCCCTCGAGCCCCTGGTGCTCTACCTAGCTGCCACGGCCCACTCAGCCAGCGCGGCATTGGTGGCTGTCCGGGAGGAGCGCCAGGTCAAGAGCACGCCGCGTAATACCGCACTACCAGCCGGGACAATGCCGCACCAAGACGGCGCTGCTAAAGCCACGACGATGCCCGCAGATGATCAGGCCCTACGAGACGGCGTTTTTGGGCCTGCAGAGGCCCCAATGGGTGACCGAGCTCCTGAGGTTCCCCCACCTCAGGAGGCGCCACAACTTCCGGAAGCCGCAGGCTCCACCAATGCTCCCGCCCTCGTCGAGCACCCGGTGTACTTCGTCAGCATGGTGTTACGGGACGCAAGGGCATGATATCCCATGCCACAGAAGCTTTTGCTCGCACTCCTAGTGGCCTCGCGCAAGATGCGTCATTACTTTCAAGGCCACCCGATTAAGGTCGTCTCAGCCTACCCATTGGAGAGGGTGCTACGGAGCCCCAACGCTGCGGGGAGAGTCGCTGAGTGGAACATCGAGTTGCAAGCGTTTCAGCTAGAGTTCAGCACCACCTGGGTCATCAAGGGGGCCGCCCTCGCCGACTTCGTGGCAGAATGGACCGACGCTCCGGAGCCCGAAGCAGGCGAAAGCCGATCCCTCTCGCCAGGAAGTGAAGCGCCAGACAGCTGGGTCATGTACTTCGACGGCGCTTTCGCACGCCAAGGTGCAGGGGCCGGCGCCGTGCTCATCTCCCCCACCCAAGACAAGCTATACTACGCTATGCAACTCTGCTTCCAGCGAGGCGAGAAGGTCTCCAACACCATCATAGAATACGAGGGATTGATCGCCGGCCTCAAGGCCGCAGTGGCCATGGGGGTGAAGCGTCTCACCATGAAGGGCGACTCACAGCTTCTCGTCAACTTCTCCAACAAGGTGTACGAGCCGAGGGACGAGCACATGGAGGCATACCTCGCAGAGGTGCGCAAAATGGAGAAGCAGTTCTTGGGCCTGGAGCTACAGCATGTGCCTCGCGCGGCACGAACAAGGAAGCCGACGACATCGCCAAAAGGGCGTCCAGGCGCCTGCCCCAGGAGCCCGGCGTCTTCGAGGAGCGGCTCTTCAAGCCTTCAGCAGCACCCCCGTCTGCGGAGCCGGTATCACCTCAGGAGGAACTCCCCCAGCCACTAGCCTCGGGAGCCCCCGCCTGTGGCCCGACCTCAAGAGCACGTCTGCTCCTAGCGCTCGAGCCTCATGAGGGGTGCTGGACCGAGGAGTTCAAGGCATACCTGGTGCAGGGAACGCTGCCGGAGAAAGAAGAGGACGCGGAGCACGTGGCCCGGCAGGCTACGACATATTGCATCCAGGACGGTGAGTTGTACAGAAAACGACCAAACAACGTTTCCTTGCGATGCATTTCCAGGAAGCAGGGGTGCAAGCTGCTGGCCCACATACACGGTGGAGATTGCGGGCATCACTCATCATCGTGCACCCTGGTGGGCAAGGCGTTCCGCAACGGATTCTACTGGCCCATGACACTCAACGACGCAACCGAGCTGGTGAGATCCTGCGAGGCCTGCCAGTTCCACGCCAAGAAAATCCACCAGCCGGCTCAAGGCCTCCAGACTATCCCACTCTCCTGGCCATTCGTGGTCTGGGGGCTGGATATCCTGGGTCCGTTCCCTCGAGCGCCCGGGGGCTACCGCTACCTCTACGTCGCCATCGACAAGTTCACCAAATGGGCAGAGGTGGAAGCCGTCCGCACCATTCCAGCCGGGTCGGCATTTAAGTTCATCAAGGGCCTCGTGAGCCGGTTTGGGGTCCCTAACCGCATCATCGCCGATAATGGCTCCCAGTTCACTAGCAATCTCTTCAAGACGTATTGTGCTAACCTTGGAACGCAGATTTGTTACGCTTCGGTGGCACACCCCAGGAGCAATGGCCAAGCCGAGCACGCCAACGCGGAGGTCTTGAGAGGCCTCAAGACCAGGACATTCAAGAAGAAGCTTGAGGCCTGCGGTAGGGGCTGCCACGATGAGCTCCAGTCCGTGTTGTGGTCCATCCGCACCACCGCCACCAAGCCAGCAGGTGAGACCCCGTTCTTCCTCGTCTACGGAGCAGAAGCGGTTCTCCCTCACGAGGCCAGGCATCGCTCCGCGCGGGTCCTGGCGTTTGATGAGACGCATCAGGACACCATGCGGGGGATGGTCCTCGTGCTGGGGGAGGAACGCCGCCGCCAAGCCTCGCTCCGAGTGGCAAGGTACCAGCAGGCACTGCGACGGTACCACTGCCGCAGCGACCACTCCAGGACGCTCGAAGCGGGGGATCTCGTCCTGAGGCGGGTGCTCTCCAGGGAGGGGCTGCATAAGCTCTCACCCATGTGGGAGGGCCTGTTTAGGATTGCCCGCGTCTCCAGGCCTGGCGCCGCGCGCCTGGAGACGCAGGACGGGATCCCCATCCAGAACGCCTGGAACATCCAGCACCTCCGGAAGTTCTACCCATGAAGCAAGGCCCAGTGCCTATGAAGGTCTCCGCTCGTGACACTCTCATGTAATAATGAGTGGGGTTGTACATGCCCCGGAGTCTCCGGAGTGCCGCCCTCGGGCCTCGGGGGCTCCCTCCCATGTCCTAGTGGCAGCACTTAGCTCCATGCTAGTGAGAAGACTAGATTAGGTGCCGGACGCGGCTGTTCATTTGCTTTCTGTAGTTGGCTTGCACCCCTTTTAATGGAATTTGAAGTTTTGGTGTCTTTTGATGGCTTGGTTGAACCCACTCTTCTCTCTGATTCTTCCCTCAATTCTTTGTTTTGCGCCAGGGAGGGCTGCAGTTGCCCGACGCTCTCCCTCGCGCGCCTCGCGAGGGGGCTGGACAGGTGTGCATGCGCGCGCACTCCCCTAGTCTCTGTGAGGCACCCTCGCTTGATCTTGTGATCGGCGCCCCCCCCCCCCTTTTTTAAGTCCCTGCCCCACGGGTACCGCGACGTGGTGTGCTAGGCCGTGATCAGCCCATGCCTAAGGCTTCGCGTGAGGAGGGGTAAGGATTTCCTAACGAATTTTCGCAGCTTCGCAATGTCTCTCGAGTCGGCAGCGGGTAAGCCCCATCAGAGGCCAGGAGGCGCGCGCCCTCACGAGGTGGAAGCTACCTCGGTTGAATCAAGCTAAGTTATCCCTCTACACCTGCTTAAAGCACAGATTCCAGAACACAACCTGGAAACAATAAACATAACGCAAAGCAGCACGAGCACTACGGTTCATTACATGCCCTCGCAGGGCCCCATACTTGTTCTTGTGATATAGGAGGAAAGGAAAGGATAGGCAAAAGCGGCTCCTACGACGCGGCTGCTCACGAGGATCGGCCTCCAGCGCCCCCCGAGTTCAGCCGGAGCCCTCCTCGCGCTTCACCGGGATGCGGCAACGGGACGACCCGCCACCGTCCTCGAAGCGAGCCCGACAGCGTGGCGGATGGTCATAGCCGCCGCTACTGGAGCTTCCGCCGGAGGAGGAGCTGCCGTAGTCGGACGAACCGCGGCCGTCGCCGAGGGCGAGTTCACCCTCATCCTCGTCATGACCGTCGCCAAGGCCGAGCACTTCGTCACCATCGTTGTCTTCAGGGCAGCACCCGGCGCGGCGACCGTCTTCCCCGAACACCCTCACGAAGAGGGTTGCACCACCGTCGTACTTGAAGTGGAGGGTGCACCGCCTGCTTAGACCGCGCACGTAGGCAAATGTCTGCCAGCCGCGGGCCAGGGCTACATTGCCCGTGACGGAGACCTCCACCGCGACCCACGAAGCCTTGCTGCAGCAGCCGTCAGCCTGCAGCCAGAGGCCGCCAGGACCCGTGGCCGGCAGTTCGCCGTCAAAGGAGCGCGGGAGTTGAAGCCAGGTGCTGGCCGGGTTCTCCGACCACACGATGAACTCTGGCAGCACCTCCGTCGAGTGGAAGCGTGGCCGGGGAGGCCGAGCGACCATGGCGCACCTCCCCTCATGGGCAGGACTGCCACGTCTCGGGCGGCTCCCGCTGCGCGAAGAGACGCCGCCACGGCTGTCTCGGGCGGCTCCCGCCGCCACGATGCGCGTCTCGGACGGTGCCGGACCCCGGAGAAGTTCGTCTGGGCCCCTCTTGGCGAGCCTTCCCCTTATCTGCGGTCAAGAGCCTCTTTGTCGGCGCCATGGGTGTTGCAACAAGATGGTGGAGCAAGGAGGAGGAAGAAGCAGGCGGAATGGAGGAAGAGATGAGTGACGGGGGCTCCGCCCCCCTCCTCATTTATAGCCAGAAGGAGGCCAACCGCCGACCTCCACGATCGCAGGTAATGATGGTTCTTTTTCTGCATGCAGCAGGGACCCGTCAAGTCGGGCAGTTATCGAGGCAGCGCGGGGAAGTGGAGACGCCCACGTCCCGTCAGTCACCATGCGTCAATCAAGGCCGCAGGCTGTTGGGGCCCACGGCACTCCGCACTTGCCCTTCGGCTTCACCTCGAAGCCAAGTACGAGCATGCCTTGGGCCTGGGGGCTACTGTCGGCGTCCTGGGAACGGGGGTACCCAGACTTGCCTGCCTGCGGCCCAGGGTGTGGCTCAGCCAGCGGCCTGATACGGCCCATCTTCATCAGCAACCACTCAAGACCCTCGTGAGGGGCCAAGCCTCGCGAGGCAAATGACACAAGACCTCCTCAGGGGCAGCCTCGCTAGGCTGGCTCCCGAGGAGCGGAGATATCTATGCAAGGGGCACCTCACGAGGTGCGCGTGACGTGAGCTGTGACGAGCAAGGCCAGGCGGGCGCCAGTGGGCGCAGAGTACCAGTTGCCTCTTTGGTGCTTAAGGGGCAAGCGCAGGCGAGGAGTCCCGAGGCGTCAGGCAAAGGTTTCCATATCGGTGCAACGAGACCAAGCACTACAAAAAAAGACACATCCGTGACATTTTGGGCCGAACGAAAAAAAATTCTGCCATACTTATGACACTTCTATGACGATAATTGTGACAAAACCCAGTATCATCATAGATGTGGTGGGCTCCTACTTCTATGACAAAAAATCATGACAGAAAATGGGCTTTTCGTCCTGGGCGGGCCGGAGACGCAGCTGCATGACATTCTTTGGGCCGTCCATGACGGAAAAAACCATGGTAGAAGCGAGGGCGAGGAAAATATCAGGGTGTTCCCGGTTACGGTGGGTGGTCGGGGCCGAGCGATCCGCGTTTCTCTCGTACACGCACGCGCGTGGGTGCGAGGCGTTGGGCTCTAACTGAACCCGAGCGATTGCACTGCAGGCTACGCGTTACTGAACCCGAGCGATCGATCGATGGCTGTTAACTGAACCCGATCGAGCGATTCCTTTGCTACTGCTGCTAACTGAAGCTGATCGATGCTGCCTCTGGATGAACAGTGAGCGTTGTTGGGGGGTTTGGATGAACAGTTCCCGGTGGGGGTGGATGAACAGGACCCCGTGGTGTTGCCTCTGGATGAACAGGACCCCGATCGATCGAGCCGGTTGGGGCTGGATGAACAGGACCCCGTGGAGGGCTGGATGAACAGGACCACCCCGTGGAGGGCTGGATGAACAGTAGGCGGTGGAGGGCTGGATGAACAGTAGCCCATGGAGGGGTGGTTGAACAGGAGCCCGTGGAGAGGGCTGGTTGAACAGTAGCCGGTGGAGTAGCGCGCGGTGGAGGCTGGATGAACAGGAGCACGTGGATGAACAGTCGCAGGTGGAGGTTGGAGGAGGTCGACGGTGGATGAACAGTAGCCCGTGGAGGCTGGAGGGGGTCGACGGTGGAGATGAACAGTATCCCGTGGAGTCCCATTTTGCGGTACGCCACACCCCTCCCGATGAACAGGACCCCCGTTTCGACCGTAGAGCTCCAACACAAGTCTGTTTCCTCCGTTTTGCGGTACGCCACACCACCTCCCGATCAACAGGACCCCCGTTTTGACCGTAGGAGGTCCATTTCCTCCGTTTTGCGGTACGCCAGACCCCTCCCGATGAACGGGATCCCGTTTCAAACGTGGCCGGTCGAACACAAGGCCGTTTCCTCCGTTCTACGGTACGCCAGGCCTTGTTTCCATCGGCTGTTCCATCCAAGCCCTCCGATGAACACGACGACGCATTCCGTTCCGACCCAGCCGGCTGGCTCCCCATGAACACGACGACGACGTTGTTTCTCCGTTCTAAACCAGCCATGTACACGAGCCCTGGCCGTACGTACGCGCGAGTAGGCGTTCAAGACCCCGCCCGTATGTACGTACGTGGCCGTATTTACTTTCTTGCACCCTGGCCGTTGTACGTACGTGTACATGCTACGTGCGCGCCTCTACTACGACACGTGCGCGCCTCTACCTCGACTAGTATGTACGTACACGTTCGCGACCAGAATGACAACGCTACGTATGCTTTGACCAGGTGGGTCCCGACTGTCAGGCACTTCCTTCCGTGCGAAGATGTAGCTGGTGGGTCCTAGCAGTCAGGGGGGCGAATCGTTTTTTTGCCCAGACGCACTTCCTTGCGTGCGAAGATGTAGCTGGTAGGTCCCAGCTGTCAGGGGGGAAACATTTTTTTCGCGAAATATGGTGGCCCGTCCGGTGGGTCCCTGCTGTCAGGTGGAGGAATCATTATTTTCCGCGTAATAAGGAGGCACTTCCTTGCTGCGGCCGTGGACCCAGCTGTCAGCCTCTCCACATACAGCCCACGTCCGATGGAAGCCATTCCTTGACCACGTTGACCACGCCGCGCCGAGAGCACCAGGACGGTGGAGGACGGCGAGGCCTAGGAAGGAGACGACGCGGAGCCGGGGAAGACATGGCAGTGGATGCCCACGCGTAGAGGAGTATGAGGGTTCACTGGTTCGCTGCGGTGTGAGGCTGCCGTCACCGTAGAATAACAGGGGGTGTGGGTGAGTAGAGGGATGGCCTGGCCAGCGGTGGGAGTAGTAGGGGGCGGTGAGGCCTCCGCGGCATCGCAGCCGGCCACGGGAGGTTGAAGAAGCACTACGGCCGTTGGATGGACATCGTACGGTCACTGGAGCTAGAATCGTGCATATTGACTAAGTTGACAAAGCCCTCCATCCCCGTCAACTTAGTAGGCCCACAAGTCAGCCTCCCACTATACTGGGTCCCAGCTAGCAGGGGGAGTATTCATTTTTTTGCGTAATAAGGAGGCACTTCCTTGCATGCGAAGATATAGCTGGTGGGTCCGAGCTGTCAGCGGCAGTAACATTTTTTTCATGAAATACAGAGGCCCTTTTGGTGGGTCCCAGATGTCAGGTGGAGGAATCATTATTTTGCGCGTAATAAGGAGGCATTTCCTTGCGTGCGGCCGTGGACCCAACTGTCAGCCTCTCCACGTACAGTCCACTTCAGATGCATGTCGGTCGTTGACCACGTTGACCAGGCCGCGCCGAGAGCACCAGGGCGGTGGACGACGGCGAAGCCTAGGAAGGGAATGACACGGAGCCAGGGAAGACTCGACAGTTGTTTCCCAGGTGGAGGGGAGTACGACTATATGAGGGTTTACTGGTTCGTCTGCCGTCGCCGGAGAATAACAGCAGGTGTGGGTGAGTAGAGGGATGGCTAGGCCAGCGATGGGGTACGGTGGGGCGGTGAGGCCTGCACAGCAGCACAGCTGGCCGCGGGGAGGAGGGAGCAGGCAGTCCCGCCGGCGCTTGTTTGAGCGGCTGGAGCAGGAAGAGCAGAGATTGAAGAAGCACGACGGCCGTTGGATGGACATCCAATAGTCACTGCTTGTGCGTCAACCTTTTTTTAGGAAAGCCTCAAATCTGTGAAAAATAGCATACAACCCATCTGCCATTATTTCTAATAATTTACAGCCCATTTGCTAATTCTTAAGGTTTTTTTGGAGCCCATATTCTTTTTGTTAGCATTACAGCCCATATTGTGGCCACGGCTAAAAAATTATACAAAATTTTGCAAATTTCGGTGCAGTCCGAACTGTTTTTAATCCCGAAATTTCGAGTAACATTCAAACTAATTTTAAAAATAAATGTATATCAATATAAAATCCAACAAATTGTCCACGCATAAAAATCAATGCAATTTAAAATCTCGAAATGGAAAAAAGAAATTTTAAACTAATTGCCGGTTTGATGTGTTTTGAAAATGTACAACCCATTTCTCATTACTGATAGGCCATTTTCTCGGCCAGCCGAATGAAGCTCTCCTCGTTTTGAAAGATTTGCAGCCCAACAGGCCTGACAAAGCGACTTACTTGGCAAATCACAAAAAAACTGGGCTGTGGCCGTGGAACCAGCTGCGGCCGTGGACCCAGCTGTCAGCCTCTCCACGTACAGTACTCTTCCGATGGAAGTCGGTCGTTGACCACATTGACCACGCCGCGCCGAGAGCACCAAGGCGGTGGACAACGGCGAGGCCTAGGAAGGGGACGACGTGGAGCCGGGGAAGACGCGGTAGTGGATGCCCGCGCGGAGAGGAGTACGAGGGTTCACTGGTTCGGCTGCGGTGTGAGGCTGCCGTCGCCGCAGAATAACAGGGGGTGTGGGTGAGTGGAGGGATGGCCTGGCCAGCGGTGGGAGTAGTATGGGGGCGGTGAGGCCTCCGCGGTAGCACAGCCGGCCACGGGAGGCAGGAGCAGGCGGCACGACCGGCGCTGCTTTGGGCAGCTGGAGCAAGAAGACCAGAGGTTGAAGAAGCACTATGGCCGTTGGATGGACATCGTACGGTCACTGGAGCTAGAATCGTTCATATTGACTAAGTTGACAAAGCCCTCCATCCCCGTCAACTTAGTAGGCCCACAAGTCAGCCACCCACTATGGTGGGTCCCAGCTAGCAGGGGGTATTCATTTTTTGTGCGTAATAAGGAGGCACTTCCTTGCGTGCGAAGATATAGCTGGTGGGTCCTACCTGTCAGCGGGGGGAACGTTTTTTTCACGAAATACAGAAGGCCTTCCCGTGGGTCCTAGCTGTCAGGTGGAGGAATCATTATTTTGCGCGTAATAAGGAGGCATTTCCTTGCGTGCGGCCGTGGACCCAGCTGTCAGCCTCTCCACGTACAGTCCACTTCTGATGGATGTCGTTCATTGACCACGTTGACCAGGCCGCGCCGAGAGCACCAGGGCGGTGGACAACGGCGAGGCCTAGGAAGGGAACGACACAGAGCCAGGGAAGACTCGGCAGTTGTTTCCCACGCGGAGGATTACGAGGGTTTACTGGTTCGTCTGCCGTCCCCGGAGAATAACAGCAGGTGTGGGTGAGTAGAGGGATGGCTAGGCCAGCGATGGGAGTACGGTGGGGCGGTGAGGCCTGCGCAGCAGCATAGCCGACCGCGGGAGGAGGGAGCAGGCAGTCCCGCCGGCGCTTGTTTGAGCGGCTGGAGCAGGAAGAGCAGAGACTGAAGAAGCACGACAGCCGTTGGATGGACATCCAACAGTCACTGCCCTCATGTGCATTGTTTCTAATAATGTACATCCCATTTGCTAATTCTTAAGAATTTTTTTGGAGCCCGTCTTCTTTTTGTTAGCATTACACCCCATATTGTGGCCACGGTTAAAAAGTATACGAATTTTTGCATATTTCGGTGCGGGTCAACTGTTTTTAATCCCGAAATATCGATTCACATTCAAACTATTTTGAAAAATAATTTATATAAATATAAAATCAAAATAATTGTCCATGCATAAAAATCAATGGAATTTAAAATCTTGTAATGAAAAAAAATTGAAACTAATTCCTAGTTTGATGTGTTTTAAAAATGTATAGCCCATTTCTGGGCAAACCGAATGAAACTCTCCTCGTCTTGAAAGATTTGCAGCCCAGGAGGGCTGATAAAGCAAGTAGGCCTCATTTGGGTATTTCTTTAAAAAAATAGAACTGGGCTAGCCATTTTCAGCAAGAAAAAAACACAACTGGGCTCATGATGTCGTAAACATAAATAAAACCCTGGCTAGACGGGCCACAACCCCCGCACAGCCCCGTTGTTACCCTGATCCATCGCTAAAACTAGTATAAATAACAACTGCTTGTTCCTCAAAAAAAAACTACGCGACCTGCTGGGTCCCTGGTGTCAGCCGCTCGTAGTGTAATTCTCTCGTTTATTGACTACGTTGACAATGGCGTGAGCCCCAGATGTCCAACCATTAGGAGGAACCATATTTTTGGGCTTGTAATATAAAGGCACTTGCTTGCGTACTGCCATGACGCTGGTGGGTCCCTTCTGTCATCCTCTCCACGTAGAGTCATCTCCTTGTTCCTCTCGGTTGTTGACGACGTTGACAATGCAAGAGGGCAGCGCACCACACACGGCGAGCGAACCAAGGCCGCAAGGCGGAGGACGACGGCGAGGCCTCGGACGGAACGAACAGGAGCCATGGAAGATGCGCCGGTCCAGTCGCAGGCGGAGGGGAGTACGAGGGTTGACTGGTTCGGGTGCGGGTGCGTGTTGGGGCTGACGTCGCTGGAGAATAACAGGACATGTGGGGGAATAGAGGGAGGGACTGGCCAGCGTTGGAGGGTACGTACGGTAGGGCGGCGGAGGCGCAGCCAGCCATGGGAGGCGGGAGTAGGCGGAGCCGACGGGGTGGTTTGGTTTGGGTGGCTGGAGGAAGAAGAAGACAAGAGATAGAAGATACACGATAGATGTTGGATGTCAATCCAACGGCTGGTAGGCAGAATCGTTTGTTGACTGGCTAGTAAGTCGACACCACCTTGGATAGGCTATTTCCTCACGGGTCCCAAATGTAAGAATCCAAATCTGTCACGGTCATGCAGCCTTTCCTATGAAAATTTACAGCCCATTTGATGTGCTAGTTCGAAATAAGTTTGTGGGTGCTGGTGGGGGCTAATCACTTGGCTTCTGTAATGCACAGTGAGCTCAAGCAGCCGGCGAGAGTGATGTTATTTCCCTTGGTTGGGACTTGTTAGTTGTTACAATATTTCACTCTAAATTAAACGACCGGCAAGCCATTTTCCTTGCTTCAAAGAAAATATGACAGTCACAGCCGAGTTGAAAAGGGCAAGAACATCTAACTCCAGCTTACAAACTGTACAAAAGCACGAGGGTTAATTGTTCATCAGGTTTACAAAAAAACCCAGGTTGAAAAGGGCAACAACATCTAACTCCAGCACTGTTTTTGGCAGTCACAGTCAAATGGATCGGTCAGGTCCATAGAATGAACATCCTGGGTCGTAAAATTTACTGGATTATGACCACAATATGTTGTAAATAGAAGCCCAGCTCATTCAGAAGCTCTTTTGCCCACCTGAAACTCCTTTTTTTGCTCTTCCACATACCCATCCGTCAAAACCATGCTGCTGATAAACTTAAGCCTGATGGACAATAGTAACCTCGCATTCAGCAGGAAGAATGTGACAAATCTAGTGTTTGCACGGTTGGCTACATATCGTTCTAGCGTTATTGTCTTCAATCGAATCTCATGAGAAGTGAGAAAATCCCGATGCTTACAAATCCACGTCTTATTGCCTAAATAGACATGAAGATTGAAAACAGTTAAGGTCTAAAAAAAGAGAATTGAAAGAGCAACAGCTGAACGGTTAATTCTAGTACACTATATGCGGGCTTCCAATGTGCGTGAAATTATCACCTTTATATACAACTTCTCCAGACATGGAAAGCATTGCAGCAAGCCAATAATCTTGTTTAGATCAAAACTATTCATTTGGATATATAAGATCTTGACAGAATCCAGCACCATTGATAGGCCATCCATGGAACTCTTCATTGAGCATAGAACATAATATTAGTACAAAATGTGTACTCCAAGATGACACATAACTTATGCGCAGAAATTTAAAATGCAGCTTATGGTTACAAGTGTAGATGATAATGTAAAGTACCTGAAGAACTGTGGAGCCAAACACCATATTGAAATGAGCACAGAGATCATGTATTACACCCAAGGTCTCCAGTTTAGGCGCAGAGAGGACGGTTATTTGCAACGGTGAATAACTAGAATCAAGGATCAACCTTTGAAGTGAAGGGCCATCTTGGATGATCAGCTGCCTTCCATCAAAACAAATTCCAATTCTTACAAGGTTAGGCGACTTTATTTGGAGACAACCGATTCTAACTGTGAAAACAAGCACCAAGCACTCCAGAGCAGGGCAACTGGAGTGGATGATGTTGTGCAATGAGGCCTCCGATATACGAACCCGCACAAGTGAAAGTTTCTTGAGAAATGGGAGTCGAAGGTTTAGTACCAGATTGTCTGGTAGGTCACACAACGCAAAGGTGGCGGTGTGGAGAGAGGAGGAAAACCGCGAGATGGACATCGGTGCTGAGGGCACAGGTAGATGGCGTTCGGTATCTGGTAGGTGATTTCCAGGGGAATAGTAGAACTCAAGCAGCTGTAGTTCTGTGAATTCAGGGGATTTCAGCCAGGCGTCCACCATGCAGGGCATGGTATGCTTGCTCAGGTAGCATGACGGGATGCAGAGGCTTTGAACGGAGCCCTGGTGGGAGGAGATGACGGCTCTGGGGATTTCAAAATCATTGAAGAGAGATAGCTGATGACAGTCGAGATTAAGGGGCACGGCGCACCATAGAGGGCGCCACCGAATTGAGAGGACTTGGGTGCGGCAGCAATCCTTGGTGGGGAGAAGCGAGATGATCTCCCCAAGGACGGCATCCGGGAGATCGCTGATGCGGTCCACCTGAGATTCTACGGGTTCCTGGGATCCGGTGGGGGCGGGGTCGCCGCTTCTCCCCGCGCTGTCGGGTGCGGGATCTACAACAGGCGTCGCCGCTGGCGGGAGCCTCATCTTCTTGGCGCTGGGGTCAGCCGACTCCATTTTCCTCGAGGGCGTCGTGTCGCGCTCACGGATTTGAGTAGAGTAACGAATGACGAGCCTAGTTGTAGTGCGAATGAAGAAGGGGAGCTGGGGTTTTTCTGTAGTAGTGAGGAAGAAGGGGAGCTGGGGTTTTCTGTAGGAGTGAGGTGAGGAATTTGGGGGTATGAGTGGAGCGAGCTGACGTGAGGTGGGTGGGGGTGAGGAGGAAGAAGAACACCCATGTTTTTTTGGGGGGCGGTGTGCTGGGTGTGGGTAGCGCCTCTCACTCAGTAAATATATGGACTTTTGAATTGATTTTACTATTTACTAGGGTGGATGGGCTGCTTTGTCTTGGGCCCAGAGAAACAATCTCTACTCCTAATGTCTCAGTTGGTAGTCTCCGTTCCGGGTTTATTTTCGTCCCACCATTTTCGTTCGGTTTTTTTCGTCCTCTTCCACCACGCTCTTTCACCTTGGTTTTTTACATCATCCTTTCCCACGCACGCGCAAAAAAAACCCCGAGTGACCCATCTGCCCTATCCCTAACCCACTCTCGTCTCCCTCCCTAGGACGCAGCCGCCCACCGAATCAAATCCCGTCGCCGGGCGCGTCTGCCTCGCCGTGGCCGATGAATGCGTCGGCTGCGGCCACGCCCCCTCTCCAAACAGCGGCGATGATGGAGGGAGCAGCTCACGCTGCCAGGCTCCTGAGCGAACGCGTCGGGTCATCTCTCCTCGGGGCCAACCCCTCCTATTCATCGCATCTCTCCCTGACTCCATCTCCTCCACGAGATGTAGCACCACCCCACGCCATGGACGTCCTTGCCGGCTGCATCTCTCCATGCGCCGCCACTCCTATGACACCGCCGCCTGGCAGTCTCCACCAGCACCACGACGGGCGTGGCCTCTGCACGCGCCATCACCTCCCCTCCAGATCCGGCCGTCGTCGAGGGCATATCCATCCAGCAGTGCGCCATCACCTTCCCTCCAGATCCAGCCGTCGTCAAGGGCGTATCCATCCAGCAGTGCGCCGTCATCCCAATCATCACCATCCAAGGCGTCATCGCCTAGGCCCAGTCACAGGCCGGCAAGACCTCCATGATCTCCCTCTTCGTCTGCCAGGTCATTGAGACCAACATCCACGAGTAAGATGCCCAGCCCTCCCCCTCTGCTACCATCGCTGGATTTGTCAAATTGATTTTTTGGGCGAAGAATTTGATTTTAGGGTTAACCTGCTCGTCTCATTCGCGGAGATTCATTCATGTGTCGGACCACATGTGTATAGGTGATTTCCGCATAGCTTTTGTGTATGACGGCTGGAGGACCAACTCAGACCTCGCTTGCCTCAGGGTCAGGAGGTCCAAGGCGCCACAAGACCGGGCCAGGAGTTTGCGTAAACCTGGGCCAGGAGTTTATTTGATAAAGGTTTCAATTTGCGCCCCATTTCATGGATTAATGATGCCAAGAGCATACCATTTGTACAAAGTCCCAAGATCGATGTCTTCTCACATATCTCACATAATAACTACTCGTGCTCTGTTTTTTCTTTGTATTCAGGTTTCCAGAATGATTGGCCACACCTACCTAAAAAGTTCAGAATTTAACCATGAGCCCCTTCTGGCCTGGTTCCATATTCCAAGGCCCTTCCATAATCCAATTCTTTGTCCCGAACCATCCATTGAAGAACATAGACTGTGCAGAATATCAGTTTGTTATATTTGCATCAGATGAACTATGGGAGCACTTGAACAATCAGGAAGCCGTGGATATAGTTCATTGTTACCTCGGAATGTAAGATGATTTGCCATACTTCCTCATATATTATGCTTTCCAAGTGTACTAAAATATGCTTCCCATTTTAGTCTTGCCTTATATTGTTGATATGTAACCCAAATAGGTTAAACCGAATGTTGTATCGAAACATGTAGTATTTACTTGTAAAAGAGCAACTGAGAGCCTGGTGGGTCGGGATGAAGGAAGAATACCCCTGAGAGCCCAAACTCGAGTTCGAAAATATATGCAGAATATATGTTTGCCTCTGCTATATACATATGTAATTTTCCAGTCTATGTTTTCTGCTACTCTTTGGCGCAATGTGGAAGATGTTGGTTTTAAAGGCTAGTCGGGAAGCCAGTGGTGGAGTAATCAGTGGTTTATGAGGTCATGGAGCCCAAGACCGGATGCAGCAGAAGAAGCAGCGTCGTTGCCGTGCACTAAGATGGTCAACAGAGTCTGTGAGGCGGAAGATCCATAGCATACAGGTGAGTCAGTAGGTGCTCATTTTATCTTTCTTCTTATGTTCCAATTTTATTGTTCTTTTCTGCATTAGAGTAGAATGAATATTTGTATTACCATCTCTTCTTATAGTTGTAACTCATGTGCATCAGTTGGGGTAAGCTTCTCAAATGCCTAACACCAATTAGTCTTCTAAAACTGAAGCATAGACAAAATTCAGTTAATGATCGAAGTTTCTTTTTAAGCGGTACACTATATATTGCTAACTGAGGGAACTTCTATTTGTGTTGCTTGTTTTTTCTAACAATCACTTGAGTGTGTTGTTTGCATTTTTTCAACCATCCATCGCTGAACCTACAAGAGCCTGGTACCAATCATACTACTTGGAGAACCTAAGAAAGTTGTTTCTTCTGTCTCCACTAGAAACCGGAAATGAGAACACCACCTCTGCGTAACTGAACCAAGTGACTGAAAATTTATGTTATATGGTACAACCTCACGAGAGAATTATTTCTGTACACGTAGAACACAGTTACATTTCTGAAGGCTTGGAAATCACACAACTTGCCTTGGACGCTTATTGACTTATAGTATTATAAACTGTCATTGTAAAGGTGGTTGTCTCTTTACCGAATTGCTCCTCAATTTTGTAGATTCGAGCAGTTGTTTATGCTCATAAGACTACTAGAGAAGATTTACATGTAGCCTGAGAAGAAGACCGATGAAGATCTTGATTGTATCAGGCATTCAGGCTATGATTTGGAGAGGTGGCTCTTTATTTTATTTGCCTGTGCCACTGGATGTGTACATGTACTTTACTCTGAATGTATGCATCATCTAATTTTGACTCAATCTAGGCAGGAAGAAAATGTATCCAACCAAAGGGAACATCATATTTTGTTAGTTGCCAATGTACGATACCTAAGTCTGAACACTAACCTAAGGTTCATGTTTCTCCTTATTAGCTTATTTTAAGAGGAACCGGGCATGTTTGCTTCTGTCTTTCTTTATTGGCTAACAAGCAAATTTTATAGCTTCCGTAAAAAATAAATATAGCAAGATCAATCTGGAATCTGAAATATATATATATATATATATATATATGTATGTATGTATATATATATATATATATGTATGTATGTATGTATGTATGTATGTATGTATGTATGTATGTATGTATGTATGTATGTATCTTGAACTCTTCTTCTTGCAGCGGATGCGTTGGATATGCCATTCCTCAATGTGTACCTGGATTCTCTTTGGGCATCTAATTTTTGGGCAGGTGTTATTCTAGCAGCCCGCTTCGCTTTGGTCTTCAGATTAAGCAATTCTCTGCATTCAAGGGAAAGGTCAATAGCTGCTCTCCAAAGGTATGCCAAATTAATATGTTGTCTTATCACCATACCTTTCGATTATCTGGATGCAAATAAAAGTAGAAAAATCTTCTGAAGTATCCTAGAAGAAGCTCTCAGTTCTAATGAAACCCTTCAATTTAAACTAGGATATGACTTGCCATCTGTTGTAAAAGTGGACATAATGTTGACTCAAAATCGTGTTTGTGAAAGACCAACTGATTTCTTATATTTCATTCGAGTAATTTCGACTGTACAATGACACATTAACCATAAGTCATAACACATCTAGAATTCATGTACTGAATGCAATCGTGAAACCTGAACCTTGATGTTGTATTAGATCTATGATTATCCTGTTTATACAAACTTTTATTGGTGCAGCCAACGCCGGTCTGTATTCATCTGCTGAATCAGGTTGGCCACGACGAGGAGACGAACACGACCGCGTCGTCCCATCGACCTCCGGGGCCTTTGATATCTCAGGTTAGCTCGAAATGTTATGTTTCTTCTTAGGTTATAATATATTAATATTTGCCGATTCTTCACTAGATTCCTCGGTTCTTGCAGGGTGTGTGTCATGTTATGTTGGGTTTCCTGTGATTTCGGTGCGGGTAGCTACATAGCGTCCGTGGGCCATGCGTGTGATGCATGCTAGGTAATCTTGACTCCGGTGCGACGGTGCTGGAACCGCCTCCGCTGGTTACGACTGCCGTGGCTATGCTTGAAGGCAGAATCACCACGATGACTGTAGTTGCCGCACTCAGATCGGAACGGCAGCCACGGTATATGATCAAGCCTTTACTGTCGTCCTCTGAATTTGGGATCACGTGCATCTGCAAGAGAAAGAGCATGAGAGCCTAAGAGGGTAGTACCACGTTACAAACAAGTTGATTTTTATCCATGGAATTGATCTGATGCGAAGCTGATGCCACATAAAAGGTTAACTGAGTTCTTATCTCCAATATGTCATGATGTTACAGTTCAATTATTTTCACCTCTCTAGCTACTATGCACGGAAGGTGTTTGCTAATTTGCACAATGATATTTTCTGGTAAAATACGCTAATATTACCTTCATTTTTTCACATTTTAGTGATGTCCTCTTATTAATCCCTTCTATAATCAAATCTGATATGTATTTGTTCATCTAGGCATCTAGCTGCAGGTGGAATAACAAGATTCAGTGTGTGCAATGACAACAATAAATAACATGTCATTAGGGAGACTTCTGACAATTGAACCCTGCTTTTTTTGGCATTAGTACAACTGTTCTACTGCATTATTCAACTATGCGCGATGAAGCTGATATAGGGTGTGGACTAGACAATTTATTCAGTTTTCTTCAAGAAGGTATGCAGATTGGGCATCAAACTAGACGACAAAGGATGTTGCACCTTACAACTTAAAAATTGAAAGATACTTTCTATTTTATATTGATGTGATCGCCAGCGAGAACAAATTTTTGACTGAATTTGTTTCATTAAAGTGAAGTTGTTCGGACTTTTGTTTGAATGTTTCTTTTAGTTGCGTTAAAAAGCATTGTGGATAATGTTTTTTTGAGCTGATTATGAGTAATGTTTGGTTCCATGCAGGACCAAGGAATGAACACGAAGCAAATTATAACTCTCAGGTTCATGGTTTAGGAGCAGGAAAGAACACTTCCAATTGTGTAGATGGGTCATCAGTAGCATTTCTCTAATTATTCTTATAGAGACTGATTTGGATTGTTGAAGGAAAGGATCTCAATTCTCAATAGCAAACTGCACTGGGACATCTTGGACCTATTCTCCACATTTCTGAGCTAGGTTAGTTGGACAGCATGTCATGGGGGGAAACCATTTCTTCCTTCCAGTCCGTGGGCTAAATTTGTTATCACCATATGTTTTAAATTTTGTGTCATCCTTGAACTTTTGAGGAATTGTTAGATATGTTGGTGAGCGGGCAGGCGGTGCTAGACATGGCAGGGCAAGAGAGCACGAGGGAGAATGTCGAAGGGGGCAACATAAATGAGAGTTCACCGTTATGCTCATGTGGTCAGAACCTAGAGCATGGATACAAGACCTCCATCATCGTCTATGGACATCAGAGCAGAGGAGAAGTGATGATGGACATCAGACCAGTGAAGACAGTGAGCATGGGCTCCTAGACGATACTTATCATATCATATTCTCAGTATATAGTCAAAAACTGTATGCCACATATACGTTGTGAATTACTATGATATTTGATCAATGAATTTATTTCTAAAAAAATATGTGGCAACACACGGCATTCAACTATAACTTCAACTTCAAGGGTGAACTTGTGGGTTTAGTCTTTATTTCAGCAATTAATGGGCAAAATAACCATCTCTCTATCTAACCAATTGATCAGTGAATTGGATAAGTCGATCAAGAGTAAAAAATGGTATCAGGTAATAACTGCATAAATTAATCACATGACAAGTATAACTACACGAACATTGGCAAGGCACATGCAGCCGACTATATAGATCATATTGGCAAACAGACTAAGCTAAATTCTTGAGGAATTCGACATAGGTCTTGCAAATTAAACAACAAAAAAAGTGTGCAAACCACAAAGGTGCAGTAGTCATATCATACATCTCTAACAGAAGTGTCGAACTGCAGTTACATTATATTATAGCTGAAGATGGAGTGGGTTATGTACTTGTATATACATGTATTGACCAATATGTATATCAAAATCTTCTAGAAGATCCACATTGAAGAAGATTTTTCCTGTATGATCATATTGTTTTCACTTCCTTCACCAACAAGGCAAAGAACTAAACAGAAAACAATCACTGATCTGCCATTACCTGTGAGAAAGAATTGGTTTGTAAAGGGAACAAACTCGCCTGTGAATAGGATATCTACTAGGACGATGAGGTCGCAACCTTCTTGGTGGATTCCTCGAGAAATATGACAACATCCACCATCTGATCAAACATAGGCCCCACACTATCACCAGTTGATTCCGAATGCCCGAGTCAGTCCAAGTACCTAAACTAGAGGGAGCAACTGAACAAGAGTCTTCCCAAAGCCAATGCGGGAGCCAAGCACGCCACTGGTGCCGGCGAGCACATGAGGCACACCGACAACGCACCACATCTTGGCCGGCTTAGAGATGCCCACCTCTCGTGTCACGGTCAGCACCTCATCCTCTAGCCGGCCCTCCACCGAGTACATCAAACTTTACATGACGCATTGCTCCCGCGCCTCCCCATACACTAGCGCGGGAGGGACGTGAGCTGGTTGAAACAATCCAAGCCGAAGGAGGACATCTGCATCTATGCCGACACCACGGTGGGTGGGTGGGGGGTTGTTGGCTGCGTGGGGGAGAACATCTTCATTTCCCTAATATGTTGAGAGAGTAAAAAAACTCATCGAGATACATACACTTCAAGCAAAGTGCATTTTTTTTAATTGCAGAATTTTATGTCACCGTCTTTTTTATACACGCTGAACTCATGCAGTGTGTTTATATATGGGACCAGAAAATATGTATTAGAAGGACTGAAATTTATAGCAATACAACTATAAGTCGTATGCAACATCCACATGATGAATTACAGTTTATTTGGATGATACTATCTCTATATATAATTATTTTGGCCCGTGGCAACGCACGGGCATTATACTAGTTACTACTAGTATAGTGGAGACACTCTACAGCTACCCAGAAAAACAATTACTACTAGTACAGTGGATACAATACCACTTCTGGCTCCTCCTAGGTCATCGAAACGTCTCCCTCTACTGAATGCCGTTATACTTTTGTTCACCACATGCGGGCGATGCAGCGCGGGGGCCCAAATGCCATCCACCAAATTAGAAGGCAGTATGCAGGCGGAGAGTCACCCCGGTCGTAGTGCGGCAATAACGAGTCATCGTATCACAAAACCCCACCTCCCCGCAGTCTAAGTTTGACGGACGAAGCAACCATCATTTCACTCTTCGCTGAATCCCCTGCTCCCTCACCGTCTACAAGAAAGGCAACACTCGCATCTGCCACTGTTCTTCTCTCCCAACGAAGGGAAGGTAAGCGGATCCGTGATGTTGGTATATTTTCGTTCAGAGAAAAAAAAGAACTTTTGCAAAGCAGTAACCGATCCTCACTCTCTTTTTTGTTTCATTGTCATTGCGATTGTGTTTTCCTTTCAGTGGTCTCCTAGTATTCGTCAGTTTCATGATGGACCAAGGAGAACCAGGCAAAGATCTGCCGATATTGGAGCAGACGCGGGAGGCTGATCCCCACGAGACAGAGAGCTCCAAGAAGATGGAGGCAGCCACCGAGCCGACCCCAGATACGCTCACGGCCACTACTGAGATGGTCAACGCCCCGTTTGAGGTTACAGCCCCCGTGGCACTGCAGGAGCAGTTTTCCCCCTTCGAGGATGTGTCCCCCCCCCCCCGCTGAGCTGCCCAAGGTGATTTTCTTCTTTGCCGATCTCGATTGTGGTTTTTCATCTAAGTATGTGGTGATGAATAATGCAAAATTTTATTAGCTTCGATGCCATGCTATACATAGTGGTTTAAATAACTTGTGTTTCTTATACTGGAAAGTAATTCAGAATTTGTTTCTGTTTCAATTAGAGCCCTGATGCAGACAAGGATTGTGTGGTTGTACATGTCACTCGCTATGAGGCGGATGACCTGAATATACGCACTGGGAAAACAGAGTTTTTAGGCTGTTGGATCCTGGAAGCCATTTGCGCTTATACCAATGAAGAGTTGTATTCCAGCCTCACTGTTGTCAGGCGTGTTGTCCAGGGTGTACTGAAGCACAAGAAGTTCAAAGCTACTCCTTCGTTTGTGAGGCATACTGTTCTTGTCAAGCTTACGCAGGAAGATGACGTGGCATGCCTCCACAAACAAGTTTATGAGTGGCAAGGCCACAAGGTTGTCTTCATGAAGGTTCACAGGATTGAGCTGCTGCCGGACGTCCTCGATGATGTTCATGGCAAGGTCCGTCTTGTGTCCAGCCCAAATTAGATCGAGGCATGAAATAGTTGCCCCAGCTAGTGTTTAATAGTAGTTTGGATTGTGTCTAATTATCCGAACCTTGCCTGTTATCGAGCCCTCTGGGGCTAGTACTCTGTTTGAATCCGTCTATGGGAACTGCTGCTACTTTTGTGTGCCCGTGAATCATGTGAGAACCATCGTAATTGTTGCCGAAACAGATGCGTCCTCACTAGTTTTTTCATGAATATGGCATGGTAAGACATAAGTTGTCACGGTTTATCATACGAGCAGTGTGTGTTTTGATGAAATAGAGTACTCGTTCGAGAACTGTGCGCCGACGTATACATAAGTACTTGTAAACACTGTTGGTGCTACCCCACTTGTAAGCAGTTGTGCAAAACACGGCACATTGGCTCAGCTCGCTTCAACACTAGGCTATCGACCAGCTAACAATCAACAATCTGCTGTCTGACATATAAGCAACTATGTATCTTGTTACAGTGGTTCATGCAGTTAACTGAGGCCACAATGTAAATTCCAAACGTTCACACGCTAGTCCAGCGTTCATGTGGAACACTCACATTAAACTCGGCTTCATAAAAAACTTGAAAAGCATAAGTTAAGCAATTTTATACATCTCAATGATTCATAGAACATAACAAACATATACTAGTTCACAGCAAAAGACAAAGTTGTGAGAAGGTTTACAAATCAGGAAAAAACAAGCAAGGCTTCTCTGAGCAAAGGGCCTCCCGGCAGGCTTAAATTTCCTGGAGTTCACTCTGGTTTTTTCTTGTTGCCACCATCCAGGGTTAGGTTCTCTCATTCCAGAATAACCAATTATAATTGTGTTCTCAGCTGGAATGCTGAACTGAACCATGTAGTGTACTGACCAGCTGAAATTCTTGTGCATTCCACTAAATTTAAGCACCGCTATTTGCAGAAATAAGCAGACCACAATGCCTCTTGTCCGCGCACCTGTCCAAAAAACCGCCGTGCAGCCGTGCCAGCTAGTCCTCGGTCCATGGATGAACTGGTAGAAAGTGCATTCCGGACTAGGATGCAGTTGTTTTCGCTCGTCCCTACACTGCAATCAGGAAGTAAAACGTACGAATCAACTTCTTTTATATTGCGTTGGTCATTCTACCTAGTAACTACCAATGTAGGAATACCTGGAAGACGGGTGGTTAGACGACGGCAACGAGGGATAGCCATCTCATTTTGCGCAGTTCTACTAAAACTGAGGTGTGTGCTTTTGATTGCGCGGATAGAAACGATACGGAGACAGACATCCCGAAACGATATGGAGACAGACATCCCTGTTTGCGCAAATACGAAATACGGTTATTTAAACAGTGACAGATATTTGCAGTGGCGTATGATTAACAGCAGCATCTATTGTGTTATAATTGGCACTAGATTGACAGTATGAAAGTGTCCTTAAGTAAGTAGCATCACATCACATCAACACTGCCACTAGATTAACATGCAGAACAATAGCATTAGTATTACTGTCATGAGAGTAGCACATGGTCAGTAAATGTGCAATCAAATTTGTGCAGTTCCACTGGGATGAAGCAATGTTAGCGGTGTGAGATTTAAGTGTAACTGCAAAAACACAATTCATGGGAAATAAAGCAAGACGGAAGCACTTCATAAAATGGTGGTGGCATTGCTTCAATTTATCGACGGCACTAGACCATTACTTATAGTGACATTAGGTGGCATTGCTTAATGCTTCATGTGATTTTACATTAACGGTAGCGATATGGGCGTAGGGACAGCAGGGGCATAAAGTGGTGAGGCAGATGTGGTTGCCGAGAGCGGCAAACACTCAGGCAGCATGTCTGCATTTGTCCCATTTTTTATCTCCTCGGCGACATTTTCCTATGTGAGCACAGGAAATCTAGACCTGCTCATTCTCATTTGCGTTGTCCCCCAACACCCGTCACTTTCTTTCCTTTTTCAACCAAGAGATAGGTCCACTTCCCCCACCCTTCGCCATCCACCATGCTTTCTTCGTCTTTTCAACCAAGAGACCGGTTGGGTAGCCAGTATCTACTACTTTCCCCCGTTTCCTCTTAGAACCAAGTCCTAGATTCATGCTACAGCTTTCCCACTTTCTTCCCTGTTTGAACCAACTCTTAGAGTCGACTGTATGAACTAGCTTTACCTCTAATAATAGTAAAAGTCTAGGTGGCTTTGGAACAGCGGACGGAAGTAGAAAAAGATCCACACGAAGCCAAGTGGGGAGCTGGGGCAGTAGAGCAAGGCAGGTTTCGAAGGAATATATACCTGAGGGTCGTCGGCATGTGGCAAAGACGGCGTCGGGAGGCCGCATCTTGGCCACAATACCGCAGGGAGGAAGAAGGGGTCGGAGGCCCTCCGGAGCCGGCGCTCTCTCGGAGAGAACGGCACGGCCGCCGATCGGGACGCGCGGGCAGCCGTTGGTCTCCTCCCTCGCCGCCGACGACAGCGTGAACGATGCACCTACACCCCTGCCCCGGTCGAGGTTGTCCGGCCGGATTTGTGACCAGCCGTGAGCTGAGAGAGAGTGTGGCCACCTATGTCTTGCTTAGATCTGGAGAGCATGAGAGAGTGAACGAGAGGAACCCTAGTAAAGCAAGCGCTAAGGCTCCTGCTTATATATATAGTGGAGTGATTTTGTTGTACCAGCTTCAAAAAAATGCGCTCCTACGTGTACCCGCGAGTGGGTGTGAGAGAACTAGTGCGTGCGTGCACCGCTTCTCTTCGTGAGAGTACAATATACTATGCCCAAAGAACGTTCGCCACAAGAGTAATAGTATAAGTGTGTGACGTGTGAGCTAAAATAAAATGTGCGCGACGTCTTTTGTTTTTTAGAAGTTCTGAGGGTAGGGTGTGAAGAGCACATATGTGTGTGACGTCTACCTGCAGATAGACGGTGGGTGCGAGAGGACTCGGGAGGGTGCGTGTGCGTGAGAGAGAGGGGGGCACGTATCAATGCAATGCATGTGTCCGTAAATCATTATCCGACAAACGTTCGCCACAAGCCTTTTCCTGACGAACGCCGTAAGAACCGTTAGATCGGCATCCGACAGTGTCAGTTTTGCCATGTCATTTAACAGAACAGCCACTCCTCCTACACACAAATCTTCCACGTGAGTGTTAGCAACTGCCGTATGCTCCCTCCGTTCCAAAATGCAGTGCATATAGCTTTATTGAAAATTCGAACCTCGCAAACTTTTACCGAGTTTTCGTGTACCAAATTGCACATGTAGAATACCCTGTATATATCATTTCATTCATCTTCGAGAGGTAACTATAAAGATGGGGGAGGAGTCTACAAAGAAAGACCATCGTATCACCTGCAGCAATTTCAACCATCCTTTGGTGTGGAGGAATATCATAGGAACTCTATATGATATGATTTTTATAGGATTTTTTCCTTTAGAGCCAATTGGTTCATAGGAATAGATTCATATACTCCACATTTCAAAGGAAATAAACATGATATCATTTCTATAGCTTTAGAGCCACTTGGTTCATATGAATGGATTCCTATACTCCCATAATTTCAAAGGAAAATAAACATTAGCGTATATTCAATAGAAAAGTTCCTATGATATGAACCAAATTACATCTCTTTTCTAATCCCTCCTCATAGGAATTGAGATACATGTCATCTCTAGATTCAATAGAAAAGTTCCTATGATGTGAACCAAATGACATCTCTTTTCCAATCCCTACTCATAGGAATTGAGATACTCCATGTCATCTCTTTCCCTACAACTTCCATGTATACATCTTCTATTCCTAAATAGCTAGTACAACCCACTAGTAGCTTTTTTCCAAGACATGCAACTATGGCACAAGAACTATATAGTGTGCGAATAACTTGAAAGATGGTCGCTGGATGAAGCTAATCCGACAGTGCAGAGATGGCAAATCCGAGCACTACTGGCCGTTGGATATCATCAACATTCCACCAGATCTGCCACATGTACAATTTAGAAGACTCCATGGTTGAACTTAAGCATAATGCACAAACCTCAAAACACAAGCACTTCTCCTTTGTTCTAGAATCTTCCGTATCATAATTGATTTTTTTCTAAATGAATTGCCATTATTTGTTTTTTACTTTATGCTTTACAATGCACAACCCCATGAATCTTAACATTTTTATAAAACTAATTGATTTTGAATGAGATGAACTATAAGAACTAAACGAACATCTACATCATGCATATATGACTCAAAGCTTTACATGCTATAGTGTGTATTTATTCATAATTTGGTTTCGAAATCTCATGCGTTCAATGCATGTGTACCTTACTAGTTTTGAGTAGAGTAGCAAATTTCACGCGGCCCCGGGTATATCAAAATGCAGGGCCCATGCATCATTGCCTTTCGGTCGAACCTACGTCCACAATTTTTTGTACGTACTATATCTCCACTGGTCCCCGAACCCAAAATGCTGCCTCGTTCCCCTAAAACCAAGCGGCCCACACATATTTAAGGCGTCGACTCGAACTCAATCCCTCTCCCGTTTACTACGACGTGGCCCCGCACGCCGTAGTAGTACTCCTACAAACCCTACCGCCGCACGCATCATCGGTTTTCTTCAAGAGGACGAGGGAGAAGCCGATTTGTAGTGGAGGCGCTTTCAAAAAAATGATCTGTAGTGGAGACCCCTACCCTAGGGTGCCCTAGGTAGCTGCCGCACGCATCATTGGTTTTCTCTTTTCTTTATGCTCTTGCGCCCTAGAGTGAAATGATGGTTGCTTCGTCCGTCCAGCTTAATGCGGGAAAGGTGGGGCTTTGTGATTTGACCCCTCATCGCTCATTTTCTACTACTGCGGCGCTACGACCGGGGTGCCTCCAATTCCAACCGCTGCTCCGAACTGTAATTTGGTGCATCGCACGTGGAACAAGACGGTGGATGAGCCACATGTCGGCCAAAGGGGTCCTGTTAAGTGTGTCGCCATTTCGTGTGCGGACTGACCCTGCTTGAGTCGCTACGCCAACACGACAGGTGCAGCCTACCACTTGGTTTTGCTCCTTGGTGAATCCCGACTATATTGATCTAAAAAGATACATACTGAACTACCCTCTCCGTCTCGTTTTTTAGGCGTCTCGGTTTATAGGGCGTGCACGTAGTTCTAGGTCATCCATTTGACTAACTAAATATGAGTTACTATGTCACAAAAAGTATATCATTGGATTATTAAGCGGATGTAGTTTCTAAACATATACTGTTCATCACATATATAGCCAGTTAAATTCTCAACCTAGAACGACGTGCATGCCATGTAAACCGATACGGAGGAAGTATAGTAGTAAAAATGAGGTGATTTTACCGAGCGATCGGCGGGGGAGCATGGCCTGTCATGCGGTCCCACGTGTCATGATGTACCAAGGCGATGCGCGTGTCCCTCTTGAGGCAGAAGCAATACTACGTGGTTTGAGATGATGGCGAACCGAAGTGTGAAATAATGGTTGCTTCGTCCGTCTGGGAAGGTGCGGCATTGTGATTTGACGTCTCATTGCTCATTACTACTACTACTGGGGCGGTACGACTGGGGTGCGTCCCCCCTGCTGTTCTGCACTGTTATTTGGTGCTTGACACGTCGACCCGGTTGCTATATGTCCCACATGTCGGCGACAGGAAGTACAGAATTCATGAAAGCGAGCGTCGACGGAGGAGTACAAGACACGGCTTGGGTTTTTGCTGCTTCGCGCGATCCATCGATACAAACCCGGACTAAAAAAAGGCGAGGGCGGGTCTTTTCCCGCGCGGCAGGCAGGGGAGTTTGGCATAGTCTGTTCGAGGCAAGGAGGCAGGAAGGGAAACAAGCAAATAAAGGTTGAGCGACTTAGTTTTGGGAAAATCTGATTTTACGGAGTACGTACCCACTAGGGTTTATAGGGCTCATCTAAAAAACATTCGTTTTTCCGTTTTATAAGTCTCAATTCTACTACTAGTAGTAGTACCATCACATGTTGGATTTCGAGGTGCGTTAGATCACCCGATGCAAGCAGTGTCAAGAGAAAACTCACCAATGCATGTAGAAGTTCATGGAAATTTAGTGGTCATTCATGCATTCGTTCTAATTAATGCCTCGGTAAACATAACTTCTTGAGAAAAACGAGCGTACTAATTACTTGTGCAAACTAGGAGTACGAAATTAATTCGACCACTCACCGTCTACCTTGGTTGGAGAGATTTTGAAATTGAGCCATAAACTGGAAAGGAGGGAGTAGTAACTTTTGTCTCGATTACTATTTGTGGCCTTGTATAGATGCAAAATGTATTTTTTTATAGTGGCCTTGTATAAGTAAATGGAGGGAGTACTAAAGGACATATATATTCCAAACAATATGATAATCTCTCTAACCAAGGTAGTAGGGACGAGGAGTAAACGGAGGGAGTAGTAAAATTTTCTCCTCGTCCTGCGAGCCACCGCGCGCGTGGGCGAGGGAGCGGGCGTAAGGCGTACAGTACTACTACTAGTAAGCAAGCTTCACCTCATCCTGCGAGCCACCGCGCCCGTGGGCGGGGGAGACGGCGTACTAAGCAAGCTTCTCCTCGTTCTGCGAGTTGACGGGACACATCAAAAGTACTCCAGTGTATAGAGCCTTGCCTCTAAGGTAGGCCCCACATGGTTTGCCTCTTTTTTAACATAACGCGTCAAGTCGCAATTTGTTTGTTCACCCGTGGTAGACGATCCTCCCTCCACCAAGTGGACAACCAGTACACGGTCAAATTACCACGTGGGCTGCCTTTTCGTACAGAAATGAGCTCCACCGTGTACCCGCGCGGGTGTGGTTGGGAAAGAGACGGGAGTACGTGCGCCGTGCGTGCACCTCTTCTCTTCGTGCACGTCCCCCACCTACGTGGGTGTGTGTGAGAGATACAAACCTAGACAAATGGCTTGTGCGGAATAACTACTCTTCGTAAGCCATTGTAAGAGTGGACAAAATGGTGAAGGAGGAGATAGGGGAGCGGCGGAGGTGTGCGATTCTTGGCCGGCGTTTGGCCTCGTTTAAATAGGAGATTAAATAGACGGCGGACGGGAGGAGCTCGGCCGGCGTTGCGTTTAATGCCGGCCCGGTCATGAACGGACGTGTGTCCAGAGTGGGTTTCTCGGCTTCCACACGGGCGGGTTTCATGGAGGCGTTTGAATGCGGCAAGGAGGCGTGTTCAGCCGGGCGTGCAGCGAGTGGCGCCCTCGACTCTGACGTAGGACACCGCGCCGTTCTTCCACTGACGTGTGGGCTCTTTGGGTACATGGCCTGCATGTCAGTGACCCAACGCAGGCAGCGCACAGCAGAGGAACCTTTGGTGGGCCAGGGCGGTCAGAAGCGGGCATTTCATAAACCGATGATTGTTCATTGAGTGTGACGTCATCCTTTTCATGTAGATAAGCCTACTATGTTGATAGCCCGTTCGATACGTTGTGATTCATAAAGACCGCTGCAAACATCAATGTTCTTCTTATCACAGATAAGATTGATTAATACCCGTAACAATCCATGTCCTTAACAAAGGGTGCATGCACGTATAGGTTGAGCGTGTGTCTTGCGTCGTGTGTTGTGTGCATGAAGGCGTGCGAGTGTTGCGTGCGTGCAAGGGTACGTTTCAGTGTTGCATGCATGTGTGCATACGTGCGTGTGTTCGTGAGTGCATGTGTACGTGTCAGTGTTGCACGCTTGCATGCGTGTGTGTGTTCGTTATGTGTACGTGTCAGTGTTGCACGCCTGCATGCGTGCGTGCATGTGTATGTGCAGGGTGAGGCTACACGTCAGTCGACTGGCTTTTTCATCTCTGGTCATTAGATTTTCCAGCCGTTGGATACGAAATCAAGGGCCTGCAGTTTATCATCAAACTCCACCCCCTGAGCCGCCAGCCACCACCGGCCGAACCGCCGGCCCCCGTCGCCCGTGGCCGGCCCGCGCCGCGCCGCCCGCCCCGAAACCACTCCCCACCGCCGGTCCGCCGCCGCACCGGCCATCCCTCTAGCCCCCCCCCCCCGCGCGCCGAGCTTTTTCTCCAGCGATCCCCACCCCACCGCCCAATCAACGCGCCCCCACCGCCGGCGACTGCCAACCAGAGGTCTCACGACTTCGAGTACCCACCGACCACTAATTTATTACCATTTTTGTCCTTCATATACGCGCTGACGGGTGGGCCGCTATGGTAATGTGCGCTGCTGAATGTGGATCGTTTAACTAGTCAATTGATCGTGTCATCAACAAATTACGGAGCTGTATGGTGAGCCAGTGACCATATGATCGCCCTAAAATGTATTTTATTAACACAGTACAGACTCAAACTACCATTTCTTTCTTTCATATACGGGCTGACAGGTGGGCCCCACGGTTACGCGCCCCGATGGTGCAACACTAGTTGCGCCACGTGGAACGTTTGACTGGTCAATTGATTGTGTCATCAACAAAATACGGAGTTGTACGGGTGAGCGAGTGACCATATAATCATGACATGTATTTTTTTAACACGGTACAGACGCAAGGGCTCATATATACGCGCAAGCACTCACCGCTATAAGCGCACACACGCAGACCCTACCCCTATGAGCACCTTCGAGAGAGTGAGCCAGCATATGATCTTGAGATTTTACGAAGTCACCATAGGTGCCTCGTAGTCGAGTGGAACGTCTCCTCCCACTGAACGCACATCGCCGGAAAATACTGAAATTAACCCAGGATAAATGCGAGCACCGGGACTTTAACCCTGGTGGGCTCGAGAAACCACTGTCCTCCTAACCATCCAACCACATGTTGGTTAGCACGACAAAATGTATGTGGTGACCGTGATGAGCTTATTCTGAAGTCCAGTGACCATATCGTGCTTTCGCTTCAAATACAATGACCGTAAGTGTCGTCAACAAAATACGGAGCACGCATCAAATGCAAAGTCCGTCAGTGTCATCAAGAAAATACGGAGACGTATCGTGAGCTAGATACCGTATGATCACCACGAGAATGTATACGGTGACCGTAATGAGCATATTCTGAAGTCCAGTGACCGTATAGTGCTTTAGCTTGAAATACAGTGACCGTCACGCGTGAATGTGTCGTGGGCATGCATACTTTTAGAGGGCCGAGAGATAGTTTGTGTGCGTACGTGAAAGTGGTGTAGAAAGAGGGGATGTCCGGTGGAGACAAGGAGAGATATGCCCTTCGTTTCTCTTTCCCGTGACTAATATTTTAGGAGAATATATAAACATTCACAATGCAGAACAAATATTTTTGGATGCACCATGCAATTAACTTTCATGTATAACATTGTACTATTGTATATGCTTATTTTCTTAGTGGCCGATTGCGTGTGTGGTGTGGTGGGCACATCATTTCTAGTTGTGGTGGGTCAACATGAGGACTCATGGGTCGGTTCCATCCTGCGCCACATAGGTTGGATCGAGACGCGTTATACGAAGACCCATGTGGAGGACTCGGCGTACAACACGAAGCTAGCTACCAGAGTCGCGGAGGACTCTATCCCCACTGGTGATAAGCCGACTATATATGATTTGTAACCCTAGGCCCCCAGTATGTTATAGAAGCTTGGGGGCTAGTTCGTCGATAGTATACACACACGCACAATGCCTGGTATTCACGTGTACTTTGTACACACCCCTATCACTAATATACAGTACCAGGAGTAGGCTTTTTCCTCAACTGCAAGGGTCCGAACTAGGGTAAAACTTTGCCTCGTATTACCATCCAGCCTAACAGTCAGGGATATCCTACCGAATGATATGATGGAATCATATCTGCCAACTACTAAGAGAGAGGTGTGTCTGGGGGGGCAATGTGTGCGAGAGAGGCCTAAAGATAATGTGCGTGCGGGAGACACGTAGGCACATATATGTGCGTATAGAGGGCTAGTAGAGACCGTGCGTGTGTATATATGCATGTGAGAGAAATAGTGTTTTCCAACTGAGATTAGTGAAAAGAGTGGTACATAGTAGTCAGAAAGAGAGAGAGAGAGATACAGAGAGAGCATGTGCGTGAGACTCCCCGACACCCCGAGAGAGATTGTGAGCATGTGTGAAAGAGAAATGCCGATGCATATAAAGTGTGTGCACTTATGCGGTAGATAGAGAGATATATAGCGCGTTTGTGAGAACGGGCCGAGGCATAGTGCATCTACGTGTAAAAGGCGGTTCTACGCATTAAATTAAAATATAAATGGCATTATTATTTTTGGATGAGATCATGAATTTTGCAAATTGCGTATGGACGAAAATCGGTCTATCAGACACCCATACTCTATTGAATTCTAGCATGTGCATGTGTTTATTTCATATTATCGATCCATAGAGTGAGAGCGGTTTGAAATACAGGCAATGGATGCTTTTGCAATTCATATATAAACATTAATTAGTGCACTCCATGTTGTTAGTGTGAAGCACTTTATACATTTGTCACTTGCATGGATACATTCCAAATTGCTAGCTACGAAATAGAATACATGTCGAATTCAACATAAAGGGGGTTTCGAAGATTCGAATTCATAGGAAGTGCATTCATCTATTTGAACCCGAGATAATGGCATTTGTAAATCAGATGTAAAAGGGGGCATCAATCTTTGTTGTGCGTTTGAACATGCTATATATATTCATACGCATGTCTAACTTTTTTTTGCAACCAAGGAGATTATATCTGGAACCATGCATGAACTGAGGTAAGTTGCATATTTTTTAATATATACTCGTGTACAATGTATATTCAAATGTACCCCCTCCATTCCAAAATAATCGTAGCTTTAGGATTTTCAAGAGTAAAGATTTGTGAAGTTTGACAAATCCTGAAAGTTCAATTCAAGAGAACCGAAAACGTTAATGCTTCTGCTCCCAAATATTGAACGAAGCGCCAAATAGGCCTCTGGTCACCCGAAACCGCGCGAGACTAATGTTTGGTGGTAGGAAATTACTGTCCTGACTCTGGCCCGTGTAGCCTATCGGCCCGATGTCCAAAGGTCTAAACCGGGGTAGGTTTGTAACTTCACCAAGACGCCAGTCTCAACCGCCTCCGAGAAGCATTCATACGCCGTGGGCGCCTAAACACCCATGCGCTCGGCCGAAATCTATCCCGCCCACATTTGGGACACCTGAGATTACTGTCCTACCCCCAACCCGCAATATGTCCGAAATTTTAGATGGGGGCAAAGTTTGTAACTTTCCCCAAATTTCAAACAAGCGCGTCCCAAACCGAAACATTGTTCCCCCTTAGTTCCCCGCCTCCCTCCGTTTCCCCATTCATACTCCATGGGCGCCAAAACGCCCTCTCCACCAGTCGCGAAACCCCAGCCTCCTCCGTCCTCCACCCCATAGCGCCCAATCCACCGCCGCCCTCCTCCATCACGCCGGAGCCGGTACCCTGACGTCATCGTCCAACGCAACCGCAACCGCAACGCCCTCAAGGACTTAGCAGCTGAAGCCGAGGTAGAGCTGCCTCCACGACGCCGACGCTGACGTGCGCCGTACCAGAACCACTCCGACCACGCCGTCCTGCGCCTCACTACTGCCGCTCCACTGTCGCAACCGTCCACCGCACCGGAGCTGTTCCCGCTACGCCGTCATTCGCCGCCTCGGATCTGGTTCCCCGCCGCCGACAGACGGCCACCGCACCACACTCAACAACTTGGCCATGGGTTCGTCCAAGGCTGCACCGTCCTCCACAACTTCTCGTTTCCAGTGAACCACAAGAAGATCATTGGAAAAACAGAAGGAGGACACAACACTGCCAGCAGAAAGAGGTACTCCTCTTCCCTTACTCGTGCAAACCTTACGTCTCTGCTCACACCGTATTCATCCCACGAAATAAACTAGTTGAGCGCTTCTGACTACATCTTCTTCGTGATACTAAATGCACAAGGTTTCCTCCCTTTACTATTTCACCTTTGCTAGAGGTCAGTAGCCCGCCTGGATTTCAATTCAGGGTCAGTCGAACCGCAATTAAAAGAAGCAGCACCCGCTTAGGCGCGCGGAGCACCTAGTCCGTCTGTTCGCCGGGGAAGCGGCGCATCGGTGTCTATCATAGGGGTGTGGGGCGCAGGAGCTGCTTGCGCCCGATCTGGAGGTCGGCGGGGCTTGAATGGATGGCCGGGGGGCGGTGCCAAGCACGGCGGTGCGGTGAGGTTGAGGGGAGGGCGCAGGCAGGGGACTGGGCCGGTGGTCGCTGCCGTTTCGAGGAAGATCATCAACACTGACTGGCTGGAGGTAGATGAAGGCGATCTGCCCGTTATTTGTACATCAGACGATGCAGAAAAAATGGACTGACCTATTTGTTTTCAGTCGAATGTTATTTTCATAGAATCCTGTAGTAATTTGTGTGCCATGCATGTTGTAGAGCTATCATATGTCTCTCGTCATTTATTTCTCACCGACCTGCTATCTGCTCCCTTTACACTGTACTAATTGTGCACACACTTCACCCATACTCACACTATTGTTTTTTATGCATGGGTATTTCAGACTCTGACAGTGTTGATGAATGCTGAAAAGAAAAGACAAAAGTCGCTCCAGTGTAATTCGAAGATAAGCACTAAGCGTTTCAGCGCTCGAAAGGGTGCAGTGTCAGCAGTTGGAGACAGTAAACGTAGATCTCAATTGCCACACACAACCATCCCAGGTGCTTGCTTTAACTTTGCACTTTGCATGTTGCATATGGTGTCTATCTTGTATTGCTTCCAATTTGGTTAAATTGCATCTGCTTACTTTACACATTATACCTTTGATAATGACATGCCTTCCTGTTTTTGATACATACTACATATGTCTATTAACCATGTCCGTACATCAAACTAATGCTCTTTTGTATCCCTCGTCAATTACTTATGATGAGACAGTCACCCGAGTGGGTTACTGTGAGACGTCATACTCGTTTAAAGAGTGCAGTGTCATCCTCCCCACATGATTCTCAAGAAATAGCAAGGCTAAATGAAGATAGTCAACGTAGCTCTCTAGTTGATGACCGCAATTCCCCCACACCACCATCACAGGTGCTTGCTCTAACTTCGCAGTGTGATATGTGGTTGCATGTTGCATACGGTGTCTAGCTTGTAATGCTTCTAATTAGGGTAAATTGCATCTGCTTAGTTTACACATTATACCTGTGAATATGACATGCCTTCCTATTTTTGGTACACACTACATCTATGTGTTAACCTTGTTCTTACATGAAACTACCTCTCTTCTGTATCCTGCATCAATCACTTACGATGAGTCACCTTTATTCGTTGCATATTGCATATTATTTCTAGCCTGTTGCCATGTATTGCTTCTAATTTGGTCAAATACATTTGTTAGGGCACCCTTTTAATTTGGCAGAGTGATATTGGTTTCATCTTTCATATGGTTTCTAGCTTGCATTGATTCTAACAAGTTCAAGCACCTTGTGCTTAGTTTACACTTTATACATCATACATGTCAATATGTCACGCCGTCCTGTTTTTCATACATATTCCATCCTCCTATCATGCGGCTGCCTTACATGAAAGTAGTGTTCGTCAGTATCATGCATCAATGAGTTCTGAAGAGCAAATTTTATTCCTTTTTCTTGTGGGTTTGACTTGACAAGGCAAAATCAAGAAAGAGGAAGGAAAAGAGTAAGGAAGGCGATGATGGTGGTCCTCTGCAGCAACGTAAACGGAGCATCTGTACCGATTCTCCTTGTACTGATAGTGCATTACAAGGTCCAAGTCTCCGCTCCCCTACTCCACCATCCAAGGTGCTTGCTCTAACTTGGCAGTGTGATATCTGGTTGCATGTTGCATATGGTGTCTAGCTTGTATTGCTCCTAATTAGTGTAAACTGCATTTGCTTAGCTTACACATGATACGTGTGAATATGACACGCTTTCCTGTTTTTGGTACATACTATATCTGTCTATCACACCATGTTCTTACATGAAACTACTCTTCTTGTGTATCTTGCATCAGTCACTTATGATGGAACACCTTTAAGTTGGCAGTTTTATATTGGTTTGTGTCTTGAATATGATTTCTAGCATGTATTGCTTCTAGTTTGATGAACGCCACCTATGGCGAGACAGTTTTAACTTGGCAGAGTGATATTGATTGCACCTTTCATATGGTGTCTAGTTTGCAGTGCTTCTAATTTGTTGAAGTGCCTTCTGCTTAGTTACCACATCATAGGTGTGAATATGTCAAGCCGTCCATTTTTTCGTACATATTCCATCCTCGTATCATGACTTTGCCTTTCATCAGAGTAGTGTTCATCAGTATCATGCATGAATGAGTTCTGAAGAGCGAATTATATTCCTTTTTCTTGTCGGTTTGACCTTACAATGCAAATCAATAAAGCTGAAGGAAATTGGCAAGGCATTGGATGATGGTGGTCCTTCCGAGCAACTGAAACGGAGGTTCTCTACAGATTCTACTCTGCCATCCTCCCAACAAGATTCGTAAGACAACGCAAGGCTAGACAGTCAACTTAGTTGTGTAGATGATGAGCACATCTCCCCTACCCCACCATCACAGGTGCTTGCTCTAACTTGGCACTATTATATGTGGTTGCATGTTGCTATGATGTCTAGCTTGTATTGCTTCTAACTTTGTTGAATTGCATCTGCTTACTTTACACATAATGCCTGTGAATATGACACGTGTTCCTGTTTCTAGAACATACGTGTACATGATGAGCACATCTCCCCTACTCCACCATCACAGGTGCTTGCTCTAACTTGGCACTATTATATGTGGTTGCATGTTGCGTATGATGTCTAGCTTGTATTGCTTCTAACTTTGTTGAATTGCATCTGCTTACTTTACACATAATGCCTATGAATATGACACGTGTTCCTGTTTCTAGAACATACGTGTACATGATGAGCACATCTCCCCTACTCCACCATCACAGGTGCTTGCTCTAACTTGGAACTGTTATATGTGGTTGCGTTTTCCATATGATGTCTAGTTTGTATTGCTTCTGATTATGTTGAATTGCATCTGCGTAGCTTACAACTTATACCTGCAACGATCACTTACCCATAAGACACATTTAACTTGGGACTGTGATGTAGGTTGCATCTTGCATTGTCTTCTAGCTTGTACTGCTTCTAATTTCTTGAAATGGCACTTACGACGAGACACTTTTTACCTGATAGAGTGATATTGGTTGCATGTTCATATGGTGCCTAGCTTTCATTTCTTCTAATTTTGTTGAAATGCCTTCCGCTTACTGTTTTTTCATACATATTCCATCCTCCTATCGTACGTGTGAATACGAAACGCTGTCTTTTTTTGTATATATTCCATCCTCCTATCCTGCGCTTGCCTTACATCAAAGTAGTGTTCGTCTGTATCATGCATCAACCAGTTATGCAGAGCTAATTTTATTCATCTTCTTGTGGTTTTGACTTCATAAGGCAATATCAGAAAATAGGAAGGAAAAGAGTACGTTAGGGGATGTTGGTGGTCCTCCGCACCGACGCAAACAGAGACTCTCTAGATTTGCCACTGCTACTGCTAATGAAGTTGAAGTCCCAAGTCTACATGATGAGTTCATCTCCCGTACTCCACCATCGCAGGTGCTTGCTCTAAGTTGACAGTGTGATAATTGGTTTCATGTTGCATATGTTGTTAGCCTGTATTTCTTCTATTTTGATTAAATTGCACCTGCTGAGTTCATACGTTATACATGTGCATATGACATGGCATTCTGTGTCTAGAATACACTGCATCTATCTATCATACCATGTTCTTACATCAAAGTACTGTTGTTGTGTATCCCGCATCAGTCACTCATGATTGGACACTTTTAACATGCCAGTTTGATAGTGGTTGCATCTTGCATTGATTTCTATGTTGTACTGCTTCTATTTTTTCGAATTGCCACTTATGACAAGACACTTTTAACTTGGCAGAGTAATGTTGGTTGCATCTTTCATATGGTGTCTAGCTTGCATTACTTCTATTTTCTTGAAAATCCTTCTGCTTAGTTTACACATCATAGCTGTGAATATGTCATGATGTCCTGTTTTCTTACATATTCCATCCTCATAAGGTTGTCTTACATCAAAGTATTGCTTGTCTGTATCATGCATCAATGAGTTCTGAAGAGCGATTTTATTATTTTGTGTTGTGGGTACGGCTTGACATGGCAAAGTAAAAAAAGAGCAAGGAAAATAATATAGTAGGGAGTGGTGTTACTCGTCGGGTGAAACGGAAAAGGATCTGCCGTCTAGATTCTGCTGGTACTTATAGTGCAGTAGAAGGTCCAAGTCCACCGGCTAAATCTACAAATACAGTATCACCTACTCCACCAGCTGCACCATCCACTTCAACTGTACCAGCATCTCAACGAGTTACTCGTTCGTTTGCTCCGGAACTGGCCAGTTCCCAAGCTGCCTTCACACCTAACACTACTTCCGAAGCACTGCTGACACAACAGGACTTGGCAAGATCAGATGAACCTCATGAGCATCAACACCAAGACGGTACCTGACCGAGTCAAGTTGCAGTTGCATGCTCCTTTATATGTACTCTCACAGTTTGATGTACACTAACACTTTCCATATTCGTTGTTGAACTAGCACCGCGACGCAAGCGGAAACAGACATCAGGGATAATGCTTGATAGATTAACAAAATCTAAAGGAGGAAGAATGGAGATCCATTTTGAGGCAGGTTTAAAAAGGCCACGTGATGCTACAGAGTCAGCCAAGTTAGTATCAGAGGCAGCCGTTAGGTGTCATGCACGTATCCTCCCAACGTGGATCCAGTACAGGAATGAGAAAGACAATACCCAGTTTAACACCTTCCTTGACCATTTATCCGTAAGTAATGTTATTCATCGCAATTAGTAATATTGTCTTGCTCTGTCCCATACTTTCTAGCTTCCTCCTAATAAGACTCACATTCTTTTTTTCAACAAATGAGGCTCAAGTTGGATCCGAACGATGATGCAACTAAACAAGCATGCACTCATGTTTTTCAGTCTGCTCTGCGACAGTATCGGTACCACCTTAGAAAATCTCACTTTGAAGGCAAGGCTAACAATGAAATCGCCCAAACATCTCCAGTGGAATATATTACAGATGAAGACTGGACAACCCTCGCTAAACACTGGTCTGATCCAAAGTATCGGGTAGGCTATATGTATTTGATCAGACCACATATTGAACTTGTATTTATGTATGTGCCTTACAAGTGTATCTTCTTCTAGGATAACTGTTTGAAGAACAAGACCAACCGTTCTAAAGTGAAATTCCAACAGACAATAGGATCTCGTAGCTATATTGCACACTGCGAGGCTCTTGTAAATAGCTGCTACTTCCTTCTTTTTTCTGTGCCATATTATCGTATCTATATTGACTTGTTCCAAATACAGAGGAAAGCTTGTGCGGACCAAAAAGAACCTAAACCGAATGCAGTGCAAATCTTCAAGGATTGCCACACCAGCAAGATGAAGGGCATGAGCACACCAGTTCAAGCCGCTGTTGTAAGTCCTTACTCCTCCTGCCTTTGAACTGATTGGTACTGTGATGTGTTCATTTAACTACTTGGTTTGCAGCCAATGTCAGTTACTCTGTTCACTTTTATACACAGTTGTCTTAACGTATCATTTCACCTTACATGGTTTAAAAGAGATGAAGGATATTCTTTTGGTCTTGATCTGTAATCTAGTTGTTATATTCACGTGCGCACACAATGATAAAATAGCATGTTTGTTTTATATATGTTTGCCCATGATATGAATGATGTCATACTATGGTCATCCTACTTTAAACCATGTCTCTTTATCCTTATATGTCAACAAATGTGAGGAAATAGACAATACAGTAGGCATGCTACATGGACATATGTTCTGAAAGTGATTTTATTATGTAGTTGGCACTACAATACATGCTAATGTATTACAGTAGTTCACCAAAATAAGTTATGTATAAACGTGTAACCTACTTTGTTTGTTTTTGTCTCATTAGTAACTTATCGGGTACACTAATCTACAAGTTCAAACTTTCAGGAAGCTATGGAACAAATGATTGAACAGCCACAACCACCTGAAGGTGACGAGGCTACCACAGGCACAATGTCACCTCTTGCTGTAGTGCATCAGTATTTCTCCACTAACAGTGCAAAAAGCACCTTCCTGCGTGATTCTGGGTTGGTTGTCAAGGTAACCTCGTCCAAATCACCTACTGAACAAAATCTTCCTGCTAGACAGAGTGATATATCGGTGCTCCAGACACAAGTCCAATCCCTAATGGACGTCATTTTGGAAACAAGAATAGTGGTTGACAAATGTCGTCAAGATATGAATGGTTTTGAAACCAGACTATCAGACATTCGCTTCGTTGTTCAAGAGCAATGGCGGAAAAAAGGTGAAGATCGTGCTGCTCCATCAGATTCTACAGCCTGAAACATTAGCACTCAGGTCAAATGATCTGTGCTTCTATACATCTGATGGTGCTTTTATCTGCAAGGACTGTAAACTTTATGCCAACAGGCCTTTTGTTGTATGGTTGGAATTTATTTTGTTGTGATACAGCATTTATGATGCTGCCAAAGGCTGCAATAATTATGATGCTATTTTTGTATAGTGTAGGTTTATCTTAGTAATGTATTCGGCCGAAAGCTTCGTAGGAGCCCAACATGCCAACATTCGTCGGGCCCATTCCAATTGGGCTAAAAACGATTATGGGCCAAAATTTGCATGTAGCCCACTAAAAATATCTGGGCCTAAATCATCATAAGGTTTCATATTTTTCTGGTAGGCCTGTGCCCATAGTGGGCCGTTAACATGCCTAAACATAATTTGGGCCCTCAGTAACAATAGGCCGTTTACAGGTGTAAATATCTCGAGCCCATAAAAACATGGGCCTTTAAAAGACCGAAAGTGAGATTGGGCCTTGATTGTGCCAAATAACCCACTGTCTTAGCAGGCCGAAATGGTGGCCCATTTACGATGTGGATCTTTCACAGGCCAAAATTCGGACGGGCCGTAAATGCGTCGACCTAATACACGGGCCTTTAACAGGCCGGAAGTTCGGTCGGGCTAGATTATCGTCATTTTTATATGGGCCGTTAATGGGCCCGATGTGACGTTGGGCCACATATGGCCCATGGATTTCGTCCGACGTTAACAGGCCAAAAATCACAACAGGACAAAAGTGGCCCAAATATATAGTGGGCCTCTAACAGGCCGAATGTCAGACATGGCCGAATATGACCCAAATCCCACAGTCCTTTATGGGCCGAAAGTTTCAATGGCCTGTAAATGGGCCCAAATGAAGCAGGACCTTTAACAGGCCGGAAATACACCGGGTCGTAATTCGGCCCATATACTTAGCAGACTGTTAACGGGCCAGATTTGACACTAGCCGTACGGGCCTTAACTGAGAATGTTGGGCCTTTAGCTGGGCCGGCCCATTATGGTCTGCAAAATCTTGTGGGCCTTTAGCTGGGCTGGCCCATTGTGGTCCGCTAAATCTTGTGGGCCTTTAGCTGGGCCGGCCCATTATGGTCTGCAAAATCTTGTGGGCCTTTAGCTGGGCCGGCCCATTATGGTCTGCTAAATCTTGTGGGCCTTTAGTTGGGCCGGCCCATTTAAACTTTATGGGCCACTTTTGGGCCCGTCCACGTGTCAACATATCATAGGCCCATCTCGAGCGTTGGATGAGTGACACCTGTGCCAACGCGGAGCTGACGCGTGGTTCCGTCGGCCAATGAGAATTTTACACGTGGAAAATCGGCATTGGTCGTGGCTGTTAGCGGGTTATCGGATCCAAAACCGGACCCGATAGCTTAACGGCATCCCATTACGGTGGATGCCACGTGTCGGTCACCCTTGACGAAAGCACTTCTATGACGCGCGATTTATCGTCATGGAAGTGGACACTTCCGTGATGATAATTTTGGTAATGTCATGGAACACTTCTACGACAGCACAGATATGACTATCTTCATTCTGTCATAAATTTGTCATGGATGTACATGCATGACAGAAAACGTGACCTACTGTGACAAACACGTATCATCACGGAAGTGTTTTTTTTGTAGTGAAGACCTGCAGGACGGCAGGACGGAGGTCACCGCGGAGCCCACGAGAGCGTCACCACCAGAGCCTTTGGCAGGCGAAGACCACCTTTTGTCAGGATAGCTTGTACTAGTTGTCCCCCTTCAAACTTGGCCGTTGTGGGATCCCTTCCCGCCTAAACATTTGGGAAGAGGACCAGGGCCTCTTTAAATAGGACTGGCCACCACCCTAGCAGGGACGAATCATTCAGACCATCCTCACACACACAAGCTCACCGAGCTCAAGAACACCTCTCCTCAGGAGGCTATTCTTACCTTGTACTGTTCATCCTCAGCCTACAAGGCAATCCACCACACCACACTGGAGTAGGGTATTACACCGCAACGGTGGCCCGAACCAGTATAAACCCTCGTGTCTCTTGTTCTTTGGGTTCTTCGGCCTAGGCCTTGAGATCGTTGCGAGAGCGAGCCAGGGAGAGAGAGATCTTCGTGCGCACCCCAGTGTTCGAACCTCAAGGGTTTGCTGGAACCCGTAATCCGACAATCAGGTTCCTAATCAAAATTCTCATATCCTTGCAATTTACATTATTTGCCTTTTGCCTCTCGTTTTCATCTCCCCCGGTTCTAAAACGTTTTCAGAAAAACACAAAAAAATTGTCTTTTTATTTGCCTTTTTCTTGTTTGATCTTTTGTTTGCTTTGTTTACTTGTGTTGCCATGTGCCTCTATTTGCTTGCATCTTCGCTTGCTAAAAATCTATTGATATGGATCCTCATCCACTTGCTAATATTTTTAAAAGATCCAATTATGATGAACCAATTGCCAGTGAATTGAGTTCACTAGATTATCTTTATGAAGTTTTTCTTGAGATTCGTGAATCTGAAAAATTGTGATGAAGTGTTAAAGGAAGAAATTTACAAAGTGGTTCACAATCGCTCCTTGAACAAAAAGCATGATTGCAATGATATTATTATAAATTCTATTAATATCAATTGTGTTAATTATATGCAAAACCTGGAGCTAGGAGATGATCATTTTGCTGTGTCCACTACTTATTGTAATGATCATGATTGGGGTGATTCTTCTTATGACCTTGAAAATTTATTTAAGCCTCACGACGAATATGATATTGACAATAGTGTTTGCAATAATATTGAAAGTGGGTTTGGAAGAGTGTCAACTCTAGGTAATAATGACCCCACTACTTTGGAGAATGATCAATCTTATGATTTTTTTATAAAAGTGGGCTTGGAGAGGTCATGGCTTTATTTAACAATCCCACTATTTTGGAAGAGTGTCAACTTTGCATGCATGTGGATCATGAAGAGAACATTTTATATGATAGCAATAATGTTGAATTTGATTATGATCCTACATGTAATTTGTCGGTGTTCTGGGAACCAGGGTACCCAGACTTGCCTGCCTACGGCCTGGTACGGTCCAGCTACGAAATCGTCAAGACAAGACCCTCGCGAGGGGCCGAGCCTCGCGAGGGGCCGAGCCTCGCGAGGGGCCGAGCCTCGCGAGGCGGACGACATCAAGACCTCCCGAGGGAGCGGCCTCCCCAGGTGACCTCCCAAGGAGCGGAGATTTCTATGCAGGTACCCAATCTCCTGAGATTGCGATGACGCAAGCCATGACGACCAAGGCCAGGCAGGTGCCAGCACGTGCAGAGGAGGCAGATTCCTCTTTGGTGCTAAGGAGGCAAGCGCAGGCATGGGTTCCCAAGGAATCTGGCAAAGGTTTCCATTCCGGTGCAACAAGACCAAGACCACCAGGATGGTAGGATGGATGTCATCGCCGAGCCCACCGCAGCATCATGACCAGAAGCTTTGCAGGCGAATACCACCTTTCGTTAGGATAAGATGTACTACTTGTCCCATTTCAAATTGGCCACTGTGGGATCCCCTCCCGCCTACGTTTTGGGGGAAGAGGACCAAGGCCACTATAAATATAGGTTAGCCACCACCATAGAGGGGGATCGATCCTTGGTGTTCTGGGAATCAGGGTACCCAGACTTGCCTGCCCGCGGCCCACGGCGTGGCTCCATCAACGGCCTGGTACGGCCCATCTACGAGATCACCAAGACAAGAGCCTCACGAGGGGATGAGCCTCGTGAGGCGGACGACATCAAGACCTCCCGAGGGAGCGGCCTCCCAAGGCGACCTCCCGAGGAGCAGAGATTTCTATGCAGGTACCCAACCTCCTGAGATTGCGATGACGCAAGCCATGACGACTAAGGCCAGGCGGGCGCCAGCAGGCGCAGAGGAGGCAATTTCCTCTTTGGTGCTAAGGAGGCAAGCGCAGGCGTGGGTTCCTGAGGAATCTAGCAAAGGTTTCCATTCCGGTGCAACAAGACCAAGACCACTAGGACGGCAGGACAGATGCCATCGCCGAGCCACCGTAGCGTCACGACCAGAAGCTTTGCAGGTGAAGACCACCTTTAGTCATGATAAGATGTACTACTTGTCGCATTTCAAATTGGCCACTGTGGGATCCCTTCCCGCCTACGTTTTGGGGGAAGAGGACCAAGGCCACTATAAATATAGGTTAGCCACCACCATAGAGGGGGATCAATCCTTTCCACCCTCACCAGAGCAGACCTCGAGAGGTTGTTCATCCCTTGTACTACTTCATCCACAGCCCCTCGTGAGGCCAATCCACGACAAAGCAGGAGTAGGGTTTTACACCACAAGGTGGCCTGAACCTGGGTAAACTATTGTGTTCATCTTCTCCCTTATTCACCGAGCTAGGCCATGTGGCTACGGGCTGGCTGGCTGGATTGGTTGGGTTCTTTGCACACGCCCCAGAGTTTGAACCTTTCTTGGGTCTGCGGAGCCCTGAATCCGACATTTGGCGCGCCAGGTAGGGGCGTGTCGAAGCTTCTCGTCCACCGTTTGTTCCGCCGCCGTTCCTTCGCTCCTATGGCCGACACCCACCATGTCCGTGCCGAGCGCCAGGCCGCTCATGTTGCTCAGACGGCACCTGTGGGCAACGGCGCTCCTTGCCATTCCACCTCCCCGGTGGCTAACACCGCCATCGACCCTGCTGCTCACGAATAGCAGGATTCGTCGCTACCACCGTCCGAGGCGGCGCGACGGCCGCACCGCTGCTCCATCACCCACTCCGGCCATGGCCTCGTCTTCTCATGCTCGCCGCGGGCCGGTGAACACGCACGCTGCACTGCTCATGGCGCGTGAGCTTCTGCGTTACCGTCCGGCCAACGACCTCTACGACAACTGGCTCGGCCGCATCGCCGAGCTCGTCAATGCCGCTGGCGAGGTCCCTGCACCGTCCCGTTTGCCTCGTCCCCCGCCGTCCCTGGCGGGCGACGTGGCTCACAACGCGCCCCCTCCTCCTCCTCTACACGGCGCAGACCCCGAGCCCAGGCGTGAGGCACCTCGACGCGACCTGCCACTCAGGGCGCCGGCGCACAATGAAGAAAGCTGCCAGGTGGTGTAGCGGCCCCAAGGAGAAGTGTGCGCGCTTCCAGCGCTGCATCAAGACCGTGCGCCGCCATAGGCAGTGGTGCGCGGGTGCCAAGACCAGTCTCCCCCCATGCGACCACCCCCCGCGAGTGCGGCGGGATGTCATGCTTTCACCCCGGAACTACGCAGTGTTGTTTGGCCTGGCAAGTTCAAGCCAGATCTGCCTCCACGCTACGATGGCACTCCTGACCCCGCAGAGTTTCTCCTGCTCTACGAGCTAAGCATCAAGGCGGCGAACGACAATGACAAGGTCATGGCGAACTGGTTCCCCATGGCCCTCAAGGATAGCGCGTGTTCTTGGCTCCTGAACCTCCCAGTGGGGTCGATCTCCTCCTGGGACGAGCTACGCGAGCGCTTTATCAGCAACTTCCACGGCACTCGCGACCGCGCTCCTGCAGCAGGCGACCTGCGGCGTATAAAGCAGCAGCCGGGCAAGACCTTGCATAAGTACATACAACATTTCATGAACGTTTGCCTCAAGATCCCAAAGGTGTCGGACGAGGCCATCATTTCGGCGTTCTCTGATGGCATCCGGGATGTCAAGATGAAGGAGGAGCTCGCCATACATGAGGACCTGTGTTTGGCTCTGGAGATGTTCAACATGGCAACCAGGTGCGCAAGGGCAGAGGAAGGTCACCTCTCCCTCCTAGAGCTTCCGGAGGTCGATCCTGAAGACAAGAAGGCCAAGGCTAAGGAAGTGAAGCGTAAGGGCCCTGCCGTGCCAGTCGCGGAGCCCGAGATGAAGCGCGGCCGTGACCACGATGAGCCTCCCAGGGGCAGCCGTCCGTTCTGCGTCTTCCACAACATCCACAACCACAACACCAATGACTGTCAGGAGCTCAGGGAAATCTGCGACGGACGTCTTGGCCGCCGCCCCGAGCACAACGATCGCAGCTACGACCATGGAGGAGGCCGTGGTGGAGGCCACTGGGACGACCGCGACCCCCACCAGGACTAACGTGACCAACCCCGTGATGACTGCTGGCAGGGCCAACCTCGTGATGGCCCTTGGTGGGACCAGCCTCGTGAGGACCGCCCTCAGGGCAATGTCGGACTCCCTCCGCTGCTGCCGCCGCCAAGGAGGAACAACGACAACTGCCAAGATGATGGGGCGGGGGCTTCCAGGAGCCACGTGCGATCGCCTGCATCCCGGGTGGTGCTCAGGCTCCCGCCTCTCATCGCATCTTCAAGCAGTTTGCTTGTGAGGTGAACGCGGCCTTTCCCAAGCTTGAGGCATCGCGTCCCCTCAGGTGATCCAAGCACGCCATCACCTTCGACTCCATGGACCAGCTCAAGTGCTCAGCCGCTACTGGCGCGCTTCCGATGCTCTGCGCGCCGACCATCAGCAACGTCCTCGTCACCAAAACCCTCATCGACGGCAGTGCAAGGCTCAACATTCTCTCCGTCGAGACGTTTGAGATGCTCCAAGTGCCCTACAACTAGCTTCTGCCTACCAAGCCTTTCTCAGGGGTCACTGACGGATCCACCGTTCCCATAGGGCAGATTCGCCTCCCTGTCACCTTCGACAAGCGTGACAACTACCACACCGAGCTCATCGACTTTGACGTCGCCCACATCCGCCTCCCATACAATGCCATCCTCGGGCATCCGGCCCTTGCCAAGTTCATGGCAGCGACTCACCACGGCTACAATGTCCTCAAGATGCCACGAAGTGGCGGTATAATCTAAGTCGCTTGCGACGAAAAGGATGCGGTCTGCTCCCTTGAGCACACCTACCAGGGTGCCGCGGTTGAGAACTAAGATGGCGAGGGTGCCACCCTGCCTCCTGAGGCATCCCCAAGAAGAAGAAGCAGCTCCTCCTCAAGGGCCGTCAGGAGGCTGGGGTGCCAGACGATCGTGCCTCGGGCCCCACGCCCACTGCTGGGGTGCCTTTCCCTCTCGCATAGGAAGGCGCGCTCGGTGCCCCTCTCAGGACAGGCTCGGGGGCTCTCATCTGGAGGGCCTCTGACCTGACCAGCGTTACGAGGAAGGCGTTCGGGCACCCCGTGGGGGCGTGCTTTGATGCACGCCTCCGTGAGCAAGGCGCAAGGCGCGAAGCGTCAGGCGCTCAGGAGTTCATCACCAAGGCAATCGAGGAGCTCCAGGAGGCGCGAGCCATGCGTGGCGAGCGCCGCCCCGCACCACCAGGTGCCGCCGACATGGGCGGCGAGTGATAATCCCCAAGTGCAGGGAATCATCGTAGCAATTTCTAAAGGTGGAAGTGATAAGTATTGAGTGTCGAACCCACAAGGAGCTAAAGGTAAGATCAATATTCTCTCAAGTCCTATCTGCCACTGATACGACTCTACGTACACCGAACGTTTGCTTCCAACTAGATACGAGAAATAAAACTACGTTGTGGGTATGAAGAGGATAACTTTGCATGATATCGGAGAGCTAAAATATAAAAGTAGGTGTTGTTATCATAAAGTTAGAATATATTACTAAATATTATAAATAGCGAGTGTGGAATAATGATGGGTCGGTGTGTGGAATTGTCCTAGGAAATTGTTAACAAGATCGGTAATCACTATTACAATTTCATATGAGGGAGAGGCATAAGCTAACATACTTTCTCGTCTTGGATCATATGCACTTATGATTGGAACTCTAGCAAGCATCTGCAACTACTAAAGATCATTAAGGTAAAACCCAACCATAGCATTAGAGCATCAAGTCCCCTTTATCCCATACGCCGTGATCCACTTATCTGTGTTTATGCTTCTGTAACTCAAGCAGCACAGACAATAAGTAAACCATGGACATATTGCAACACCCTACAACGGGAATCCCTCACACTTGCGCGACACGGAGGGCACCATAGGACTGCACCAAAATAAAACATACAACTCATACCAATCTAGATCATCAATCAACCCAAAGACAAAGGATATCTACTCAAAACATCATAGGATGGCAACACATCATTGGATCATAATATGTGGCATAAAGCACCATGTTCAAGTAGGGATTACAGCGGGGTGCGGGAGAGTGGACCGCGTAAAAGAGATGAGGATGGTGATGATGATGGTGATGTTGATGAAGACGGTCACCGTGGCGATGATTCCCCTCCCGATGGCACTCCGGCGCCACCGAGAGAGAGGAGAGGTCCTCCCCCTTGTGCTTCCTCCTCCATGGCCTCCCCCTAGATGGGGAGAGGTTCTCCCTCTGGTCCTTGGCTTTCATGACGATGATGGCCCCTCCGGGATCCTCCTCCATGGCCTTCGGTGATGATGGCCCCCTCTGATAGGGTGCCGGAGAGGGCCTAGATTGATTTCTCGTGGCTACAGAGGCTTGCGGCAGCGGAACTTCCGATCTGGGTTAATTTCTAGAGGTTTCTGTATTTATAGGAGAGGTTGGCGTCGAGAGCAAGTCAGGGGGCCCCACGGGTAGTCCACGAGGCACATGGGCATGCCCAGGGGGGTGGGCGCGCCCCCCACCCTCGTGGGGCCCCCGGGACTCCCCTCCGGTAGATTTTTGTTCCAGTATTTTTTATATTTTCCAGAAAAATTCTCCGTTGATTTTCAGCGCATTCCGAGAACTTTTATTTCTGCACAAAAACAACACCACGGTAGTTCTGCTGAAAACAGCGTCAGTTCGGGTTAGTTCTAATCAAATCATACCAAAATCATATAAAACTATTGTAAACATGGCATGAATACTTCATAAATTATAGATACGTTGGAGACGTATCAGCATCCCCAAGCTTAATTCCTGCTCGTCCTCGAGTAGGTAAATGATAAAAGAATTAATTTATGAAGTGTGAATGCTAGCAAGTGCATAAGTTTGATCAATGATAGTTCCAATCACTTTTTCTAGCATCATTATATATCATAACAGTAGCTCAACTCATAAAACTTCTCATGATTAAGTAACAAGCTATTCACATGTTAAAGTATAGATCATAAACTTTCTTGAAAACTAACAAACCGTGCTCTTAGTCATCAAACAATTGCAATTCATCTTATTTTCGGGAAGGGTCTATGTAAGAGCTTTGATTCAGCAAACTCCACATACTCAACTATCATTTAATCTTCACAATTGCTAACACTCATGTGATATTTATGGGTTCAAAGTTTTAATCGGACACAGAGAAAGATAGGGGCTTATAGTTTCGCCTCCCAACCTTTTACCTCAAGGGTAATGTCAACAATAATAATTTATGAAAACCTACATCCAAGTGGATATATATATCCGGATCGCTCCAACACAAAGTGCTTGCCAAAGGAAAAATGTAAAAAGGAAAGGTGAAAATCACCATGACTCTTGTATAAGGGTAGAAGGTAAAAGTAAAAGATAGGCCCTTCGCAGAGGGAAGCAGAGGTTGTCATGCGCTTTTATGGTTGGATGCACAAAATCTTGATGCAAAAGAACGTCACTGTATATTGCCTCTTGTGATAAAGACCTTTATTATGCAGTCCGTCGCTTTTATTTCTTCCCTATCATAAGTTCGTATAAAGCTTATTTTCTTCGCACTAATAGATCATACATATTTAGAGAGCAATTTTTATTGCATGCACCGATGACAACTTACTTGAAGGATCTTACTCAATCCATAGGTAGGTATGGTGGACTCTCATGGCAAAACCGGTTTAAGGGATGTTTGGAAGCACAAGTAGTATTTCTACTTGGTGCAAAGAATTTGGCTAGCATGAGAGGGAAAGGCAAGCTCAACATGTTGGATGATCCAAGACAATATAACGTTTCAGATATAGGAAAACATAACCCATTAAGTTGTCTTCCTTGTCCAACATCAACCTTTTAGCATGTCATATTTTAATGAGTGCTCACAATTACAAAAGATGTCCAAGATAGTATATTTATATGTGAAATCTCTCTTCCTTCAATATTCTTTCATGAATTGTTCAAGTGACCAATTCTGCGTTTGCTAACTTTCAATAAGTTTACTACCTATACTTATTATGTGTGAAGTCATTACTCCCCATGTTATAAGCATATGAAACGTATATAAATTCAGATTTATGATATTCAATTCATTCAACCATTTACTCATAGGATATACTTGAAGCACGTGAGTAAATGACAAACTACTCCAAAAGATATAAGTGAAGAACACTGAGTAGTCAAATAATTAACTAGCCATGGGAGGATTCTTTTCATTCAAGATTTCAGATCCAATGATTTTATTCAAACAGCAAGTAAAATTGAAAATACGCTCCAAGCAAAACACATATCATGTGACGAATAAAAATATAGCTCTGAGTAAGGTATACCGATAGTTTTGAAGACGAAAGAGGGGATGCCTTGCGGGGCATCCCCAAGCTTAGGCACTTGAGTCTTCCTTTAATATTACCTTGGGGTGCCTTGGGCATCCCCAAGCTTAGGGTCTTTCCGCTCCTTATTCTCCTCATATCGATATCTCACCCAAAGCTTGAAAACTTCAATCACACAAAACTTAACAAAACTTCGTGAGATAGGTTAGTATGATAAAGAGTAAACCATTCACTTTGGTACTATCAAAGACAAGGTTCACAATTGTTCTCACACAATGCCTACTGTACCATATCATTTCTACAATTTATATTGAGAAATATAATCCATAGAAACTAGAAAACAAGCAAATTATGCAATGAAAACAGAATCTGTCAGAAACAGAACAGTCTGTAATGACCTGAACAGCAAGCATACTTCTGCTACTCCAAAAATTATGAAATAAATTGGTGGACGTGAGAAATTTTTCTATTAATCTTGTGCAAAAAGAATCAACTCAAAAGCACTCTTCTGTAAAAAATGGCAGCTAATCCCGTGAGCGCAAAGTTTCTGTTTTTTACAGCAAGATCACATTAACTTTCACCCAAGTCTTCCCAAAGGTCTTACTTGGCACTTTATTGAAACAAAAGCTATAAAACATGATTACTACAGTAGCTTAATCATGTAAACACACAAAAACAGTGAGGGTATATATTGGGTTGTCTCCCAACAAGCGCTTTTCTTTAATGCCTTTTAGCTAGGCATGATGATTTCAATGATGCTCACATAAACGATAAGAATTGAAACATAAAGAGAGCATCATGAAGAATATGACTAGCACATTTAAATCTAACCCACTTCCTATGACTAGGGATTTTGTGAGCACATAATTTATAGGAACAAGAATCAACTAGCATAGGAAGGCAAAACAAGTATAACTTCAAAACTTTAAGGACATAGAGAGGAAACTTGGTATTATTGCTACTCCTACAAGCATAGAAATTTTTATACTCTCCACATAAGCAAAATTCTTCTCATTCGGAATAGTGGGATCACTAATTCCTAAAGTTGACACTTTTCCAAACCCGCTTTAGATGATAGTAGTATTCATACTCCAAAATATATAAGTGAAGTTCATGGAGCATTCTACAATTAATATAGAGTAACCAATATCCAAGCTCAAAATATGTAAGTGAAGCACACGAAGCATTCTATAAAACCATACTCAAAAGATTTAAGTGAAGCACAAAGAGCAATTCTATAAGATCATACTTAAAAGATATAAGTGAAGCACATGAAGTATTCTAAAAATGAATGAAGGGCTATCTCATGCTAGCATGGTTCTTAAAGGAAAAACAAAAACACAAAGGACACAAATCATGTGAACAAAACAAAAACCGAGGTATACCGATATTTGTTGAAGAAGAAAGATGGGATGCCAAACGGGGCATCCCCAAGCTTAGATGCTTGAGTATCCTTTGAAATATTTACTTGGGGTGCCTTGGTCATCCCCAAGCTTGAACTCTTGCCTCTCTTTATTCTTCTCATACTGATAGCTCCTCGATGTTCGAACACTTCATCCACACAAAACTTTAACAAAAACTTTGTGAGATCCGTTAGTGTAATAAAGCAAACTACCATTTTAATATACTGTAATGAACTCATTCTTTATTTACATTGGTGTTAAACCTACTGTATTCCAACTTCTCTATGGTTCATACCCCCCGATACTAGCCATAGATTCATCAAAATAAACAAACAACACGCGAAAAACAGAACCTGTCGAAAACAGGACAGTCTGTAGTAATCTGGAAGTTTAGTAAACTTATGTAACTCCAAAAATTATGAAATAAATTTGACAATTTGAAAAATTTGTACAGAAGTAATTTGCAAAACGTTTCAGACCCATTTGACCTTCCAGTAAAAAATGTAAAATCACGCGCTACAGCCAAAGTTTCTGTTTTTGTTCTGCACATAGTAAACAAGCAATCTAATCATCCTAAAACCAAAGCTTGGCACATTATTTTTATAATACAATGGATATACACAAGGGGATAATTATTTACAGAGAAACTTCCATGAAAAATTCTACATTGTTTCCGTGAGCATGAACACAAGTGCTCAAGGTCGACCCTCACTTCTTCAATGCATAACTTTCCAATCGCTTCTCTTTTTGAAAAACTTTTTAGGCATGAAAGGCAAGTAAATTTTTTTGTATTTTCATTATTTAATTTTTTTGTATGTTCACCCACAACTAAAAAGAAACAAAAAGAAAAACAAAATCTACTTAGTGGAGAAAGCAAACAAGCACACACGAGAATATCAACCCCACGCTATTGCTCCCCGGCAACGGCGCCAGAAAAGAGCTTGATAATCCCCAAGTGCAGGGAATCATCGTAGCAATTTCCAAAGGTGGAAGTGATAAGTATTGAGTGTTGAACCCACAAGGAGCTAAAGGTAAGATCAATATTCTCTCAAGTCCTATCTGCCACTGATACGACTCTACGTACACCGAACGTTTGCTTCTAACTAGATACGAGAAATAAAACTACGTTGTGGGTATGAAGAGGATAACTTTGCATGATATCGGAGAGCTAAAATATAAAAGTAGGTGTTGTTATCATAAAGTTAGAATATATTACTAAATATTGTAAATAGCGAGTGTGGAATAATGATGGGTCGGTGTGCGGAATTGTCCTAGGCAATTGTTAACAAGATCGGTAATCACTATTGCAATTTCATATGAGGGAGAGGCATAAGCTAACATACTTTCTCGTCTTGGATCATATGCACTTATGATTGGAACTCTAGCAACCATCCGCAACTACTAAAGATCATTAAGGTAAAACCCAACCATAGCATTAGAGCATCAAGTCCCCTTTATCCCATACGCCGTGACCAACTCATCCGTGTTTATGCTTCTGTCACTCAAGCAACGCAGACAATAAGTAAACCATGGACATATTGCAACACCCTATAGCGGGAATCCCTCACGCTTGCGCGACACGGAGAGCACCATAGGACAGTACCAAAATAAAACATACAACTCATACCAATCTAGATCATCAATCAACCCAAAGACAAAGGATATCTACTCAAAACATCATAGGATGGCAACACATCATTGGATCATAATATGTGGCATAAAGTACCATGTTCAAGTAGGGATTACAGCGGGGTGCGGGAGAGTGGACCGCGTAAAAGAGATGAGGATGGTGATGATGATGACGATGTTGATGAAGACGATCACCGCGGCGATGATTCCCCTCCCGATGGCACTCCGACGCCATCGAGAGAGAGGAGGAGAGGTCCTCCCCCTTATGCTTCCTCCTCCATGGCCTCCCCCCTGGATGGGGAGAGGTTCTCCCTCTGGTCCTTGGCCTTCATGACGATGATGCACCCTCCGGGATCCTCCTCCATGGCCTTCGGTGATGATGGCCCCCTCTGATAGGGTGCCGGAGAGGGCCTAGATTGATTTCTCGTGGCTACAGAGGCTTGCGGCGGCGGAACTTCCGATCTGGGTTAATTTCTGGAGGTTTCTGTATTTATAGGAGAGGTTGGCGTCGAGAACAAGTCAGGGGGCCCCACGGGTAGTCCACGAGGCACAGGGGCGCGCCCGGGGGGTGGGCGCGCCCCCCACCCTCGTGGGGCCCCCCGAGACTCCCCTCCGGTAGATTTTTGTTCCAGTATTTTTTATATTTTCCAGAAAAATTCTCCGTTGATTTTCAGCGCATTCCGAGAACTTTTATTTCTGCACAAAAACAACACCACGGTAGTTCTACTGAAAACAGTGACAGCCCGGGTTAGTTCTAATCAAATCATACCAAAATCATATAAAACTGTTGTAAACATGGCATGAATACTTCATAAATTATAGATACGTTGGAGACGTATCAGTGAGCTGCGCGTCTGCCTGAACATCCCAGGCCTCAACAGGACTACTTCGCAGGGCCTCTTCTGGTCATCCCGTGTCGGCCGGAGTTGGGGCTACCCCTGCAGCTACGTCTGCATGCTGTTCGGCATGCTGAACGTGGCTGCCTCGTACCAGCGCCTCATGTAGGGAGTCTTGGCGGCTCACCAGGCAAGGCGCTAGGCGGTCCTGATGGAGGAGGCGCTGGACCCCCATGAGCTCTTCGGGCCTCCAGAGCCTTCTGGGCCTCAGGAGCCAGCCGACTCGTGAGGAGTGATCTCCGCAGCATGCGTCTCCAGCTACTCCATCGCTTCCACAACGATGGTGCCAGGTGACTTTTTGGTTTGTTCCGTTGAGGGCGCCCCTCGGGCTCCATTATCCTCCAGCTGCCAGGGCCCGCCCCTGCAGCTGCGTCATTTTGATTCATGTACCCCGGATCAGTTCTGCATGCTTAAGTTATTATGGTTGGTAACATTACGCCTGTCGACCTATCATCTATGGAGTTGCCTTTCGTTGCTGACCCGCCTCTTGCTCATCCCGCGAGGGGGGCTGCTAGCACAGCGCATGTGGTCGGGTCCGTCCCTGCAGCGCTGATAAACCTAAGAGACCGAGCTCTGACTCGCGGCCGGCCCCGCGCACGTCACCTCAGCGGGTCCTTAGTGCCTTCGTATTCTCACCGAAAGATCACGAGAAGGATAGCAAGCGCGGCTACCCTTTGTGTTTTATGACTAACTCGCAGGAACCTCCGGAGGCAGGACTACGAGCGGCCTCGCCAACACCTCGGGGTGCAACCCCTCCTAGGTACCCCCTCGGAGCCAGCCGCTCCTCTCTCGCGCAAGTCGCTTGCATGCTAAAGGGGGGCCTTGAGCACCGCCTCAGGGGCCCCTACCGGCTCTCGAGTCCTCACCCCCTGGCCTTGACCACGGCATCGTGACCTCGCATACTAGCGGCGGCCGAGCCTCGCTCGAGAGCCGGGTCCCGAGGACGTAGAGCACCCTGACGAGCGGGAGAGATGGAGTCGGTAGGCGCCCTGCGAAGGGGTGCCATCAGGAGAAAGACACTGGCCGACGTCGCGCAAGGAGCTCGCCCTCGCGACAAGGAAACCGCCGCAAGCTCGCCGAGATAAGTCGCCTCGCACGCCCAGGCGTGAACCCTGTAATCGGTGTTTTTGTTTTTTGCGATTTCGCTCAGGTAAGGAACCTTCCCTTTTAGTCCTTCGGGAGCCGCTTGCGCACCAAAGGGGACCTCCTGAGCATCACGCCTCAGGGGCTCTTACTGGACCTTGGGCCGCTCACCTCCTGGCCTTGACCACGGCATCGCGACCTGGCATACGAGCGACGGCCGAAGCTTGCCTGGGTACTGGGTCCTGTCGGCATAGAGCACTAAGCTATCGCAAGAATAAAAGAGGGAAACCGTGCTGAAGCGAGAGACGCAAACACAACATAAGTTAGGGACGCCAACATTAAGGCAAAACTGTCGCGAGCTTTACACACCCCTCTGGGGCCCTTCATGATTTTCGCGCAGGAATGAAACAAAAGAAAAGGCCTCCCAAGAATCGCGGCCCAAGCAGCATCAACCATGACGTCGAGCAGGCACCATTCCTCCCCTAGGCCCGGGCGCGGCGACGCGGTGGCTCGTAGCTTCGTCGTCGCTCGAGCTAGGTCCGGAGGAAGCGCTGCTGCTGCCGGAGGAGTCGCGGACGCGGCCAAGGGCAAGTTCACCATTAGGAGCTTCATCGCCTCGCCGGCCTGTAGGATGGTCGCTCCCCCAATCGCCCTCCCTGGGGCAGCACTCCAGACGATGACCATCCTCCTCGAAGACCTTGAAGAAGAGCGTCGACACCCTGTCGTACTTGAAGTGGATGGCGTGCCTCCCCTCTGAGTTGTAGGCACGGGCGATCGCGCCCCATCCCCGGGTCATGAAGACATTGTCGAAGTCGACGGCCTCGATCTCTGCCTCTAAAGCTTGGCTGCAGCAGCCGTCATGCTGCAACCACAGCTCGATGGGCCCCTTAGACAGTATCTTCCCCGCCAGGGACCGCGGGAGCTGGATCCATGTGCGCGGCGGCATTGCCGTCCACACCACGAATTCGCAGGCCATGTGCGCGCATGGGCCTGTGGGCAAGGTGGTCGCCCGACCATCACTTGTTCTCCCCCGCGGGCGGGGCTATGCGCACGAACATCCGCGCTGACGGGGAAACCAGGCGGGGCGCGCTCATGCCAGCATCGCGCTGTCATGGGCACCGTGGTGGCCTCGCGAGGGCAACCGTGCCTTTTCTTCAGCGGGAGCAACTCCAGTTCCACCTGAGGAGCTTTTCCCTTCTCAGCGGATGAAAACCGCCTCACTGACGCCATGGATGCTTTGGCAAGACGGTGAAGAAGAAGAATAAGGAGCAAGCAACAAGAAGACGAATATAGACTGGGGGCTCCGCCCCCTCTCCCATTTATAGGCGAAGGAAGGCTAACCGGCAGCCTCCCACGCTCCAACCAATGACGGCCCCTTTGCATGCACCAGACAGTTGTCAAGTCGGGCAGTTGCTGATGCGGCGTGGGGAAGCGAAGACGCCCACGTCCCATCAAGCGCCACACGTCAGCCTGGCCCGCAGGCGATTGGGGCCCACGGCGCTTCACCCTTGCCCTTTGGCTTTGCCTCGAAGCCAAGTCCGAGCGCGACTTAGGCCCGGGGGCTACTGTCGGTGTTCTGGGAACCAGGGTACACAGACATGCCTGCCTGCGGCCCACGGTGTGGCTCCATCAAGGGCCAGGTACAACCCATCTACGAGATCGCCAAGACAAGACCCTCGCGAGGGGCCGAGCCTCGCGAGGCAGACGACATAAAGACCTCCCAAGGGAGCGGCCTCCCCAGGTGACCTCCCGAGGAGCGGAGATTTCTATGCACACACCCAACCTCCTGAGATTGTGATGACGCAAGCCATACGACCAAGGCCAGGTGGGCGCCAGCAGGCGCAGAGGAGGCGGTTTCCTCTTTGGTGCTAAGGAGGCAAGCGCAGGCATGGGTTCCCGAGGAATCTGGCAAAGGTTTCCATTCTGGTGCAACAAGACCAAGACCAACGGGATGGCAGGACGGATGTCATTACCGAGCCCACCGCGACTTCACGACCAGAAGCTTTGTAGGCGAATACCACCTTTCATCGGGATAAGATGTACTACTTGTCCCATTTCAAATTGGCCAATGTGGGATCCCTTCCTGCCTACGTTTTGGGGGAAGAGGACCAAGGCCACTATAAATATAGGTTAGCCACCACCATAGAGGGGGATCGATCCTTGGCGTTCTAGGAACCAGGGTACCCAGACTTGCCTTCCTGCGGCCCACGGCGTGGCTCCATCAACAGCCTGGTACGGCCCATCTACGAGATCACCAAGACAAGAGCCTCGCGAGGGGCTGAGCCTCGTGAGGCAGACGACATCAAGACCTCCCGAGGGAGCGGCCTCCCCAGGCGACCTCCCAAGGAGCGGAGATTTCTATGCAGGTACCCAACCTCCTGAGATTGCCATGACACAAGCCATGACGACCAAGGCTAGACGGGCGCAGAGGAGGGAGTTTCCTCTTTGGTGCTAAGGAGGCAAGCGCAGGCGTGGGTTCCCGAAGAATCTGACAAAGGTTTCCATTCCGGTGCAACAAGACCAAGACCACCAGGATGGATGTCATCGGCGAGCCCACCGCGGCGTCACGACTAGAAGCTTTGCAGGCGAAGACCACCTTTCATTAGGATAAGATGTACTACTTGTCTCATTTCAAATTGGCCACTGTGGGATCCCTTCCCGCCTACGTTTTGGGGGAAGAGGACCAAGGCCACTATAAATATAGGTTAGCCACCACCATAGAGGGGGATCAATCCTTTCCACCCTCACCAGAGCAGAACTCGCGACGTTGTTCATTCCTTGTACTAGTTCATCCACAGCCCCTCGTGAGACCAATCCACCACAAAGCAGGAGTAATGTTTTACACCGCAAGGTGGCCCGAACCTGGGTAAACTGTTGTGTTCATCATCTCCCTTGTTCACCGAGCTAGGCCGTGGGGCAACGGACTGGTTGGCTGGTCCTACCTCTTGAGCATGCGTTGGTTTTTCCCTTGAAGAGGAAAGGGTGATGCAGCAAAGTAGCGTAAGTATTTCCCTCAGTTTTTGAGAACCAAGGTATCAATCAAGTAGGAGGCCACACGCAAGTCCCTCGTACCTACACAAACAAATAAGAACCTTGCAAGCAACGCGATAAAGGGGTTGTCAATCCCTTCACGGCCACTTGCAAAAGTGAGATCTGATAGAGATGATAAATATTTTTGGTATTTTTATGATAAGATTAAAAAGATTGCAAAGTAAAAATAGATTGGAAACTTATATGATGGAGAATAGACCCGGGGGCCATAGGTTTCACTAGTGGCTTCTCTCAAGATAGCATAAGTATTACGGCGGGTGAACAAATTACTGTCGAGCAATTGATAGAAAAGTGCATAATTATGAGAATGTCTAGGCATGATCATGTATATAGGCATCACGTCCGTGACAAGTAGACCGACTCCTGCCTGCATCTACTACTATTACTCCACACATCGACCGCTATCCAGCATGCATCTAGAGTATTAAGTTCATAAGAACAGAGTAACGCATTAGGTAAGATGACATGATGTAGAGGGATAAACTCAAGCAATATGATATAAACCCCATCTTTTTATCCTCGATGGCAACAATACAATACGTGTCGTTTCCCCTACTGTCACTGGGATCGAGCACCGCATGATTGAACCCAAAGCTAAGCACTTCTCCCATTGCAAGAAAGATCAATCTAGTAGGCCAAACCAAACTGATAATTCGAAGAGACTTGCAAAGATAACCAATCATACATAAAAGAATTCAGAGAAGATTCAAATATTGTTCATAGATAATCTTGATCATAAACCCACAATTCATCGGATCTCGACAAACACACCGCAAAAAGAGTTACATCGAATAGATCTCCAAGAAGATCAAGGAGAACTTTGTATTGAGATCCAAAGAGAGAGAAGAAGCCATCTAGCTAATAACTATGGACCCGAAGGTCTGTGGTAAACTACTCACACATCATCGGAGAGGCTATGGTGTTGATGTAGAAGCCCTCCGTGATCGATTCCCCCTCCGGCGGAGTGCCGGAAAAGGCCCCAAGATGGGATCTCACGGGTACAGAAGGTTGCGGCGGTGGAAATAGGGTTTTGTGGTGCTCCTCGATGGTTTCGGGGTATGTAGGTATATATAGGAGGAAGAAGTAGGTCGGTGGAGACACGAGGGGCCCACGAGGGTGGAGGGCGCGCCCAGGGGGTAGGCGCGCCCCCTTCCTCGTGGCCTCCTCATTCGTTTCTTGACGTCGACTCCAAGTCCTATGGATCACGTTTGTTCCAAAAATCACGCTCCCGAAGGTTTCATTCCGTTTGATATTCTTTTTCTGTGAAACATTGAAATAGGCAAAAAACAGCAATTTGCACTGGGCCTTGGGTTAATAGGTTAGTCCCAAAAATAATATAAAAGTGTATAATAAAGCCCATTAAACATCCAAAACAGAATATATAATAGCATGGAGCAATCAAAAATTATAGATACGTTGGAGACGTATCAAGCATCCCCAAGCTTAATTCCTGCTCGTCCTCGAGTAGGTAAATGATAAAAACAGAATTTTTGATGTGGAATGCTACTTAGCATATTCTTCAATGTAATTTTCTTTATTGTGGCATGAATGTTCAGATCCGAAAGATTCAAGATAAAAGTTTAATATTGACATAAAAATAATAATACTTCAAGCATACTAACCAAGCAATTATGTCTTCTCAAAATAACATAGCCAAAGAAAGCTCATCCCTACAAAATCATATAGTTTGGCCATGCTTCATTTTCGTCACACAAGAATGCTCTCATCTTGCACAACCCCGATGACAAGCCAAGCAATTGTTTCATACTTTAGTAATCTCAAACTTTTTTCAACTTTCACGCAATACATGAGCGTGAGCCATGGATATAGCACTATGGGTGGAATAGAATATAATGATGGGGGTTGTGTGGAGAAGACAAAAAAGGAGAAAGTCTCACATTGACGCGGCTAATCAACGGGCTAGGGAGATGCCCATCAATTGATGTCAATGCAAGGAGTAGGGATTGCCATGCAACGGATGCACTAGAGCTATAAATGTATGAAAGCTCAACAAAATAAACTAAGTGGGTGTGCATCCAACTTGCTTGCTCACGAAGACCTAGGGCATTTGAGGAAGCCCATTGTTGGAATATACAAGCCAAGTTCTATAATGAAAAATTCCCACTAGTATATGAAAGTGACAAAACAAGAGACTCTCTATCATAAAGATCATGGTGCTACTTTGAAGCACAAGTGTGGAAAAAGGATAGTAGCATTGTCCCTTTTTATTTCTTTTTTTTTCCTTTTTTGGGCCTTTCTTTTTTATTTGGCCTTTCTCTTTTTTTATTTGGGACAATGCTCTATTAATGATGATCATCACACTTCTATTTATTTACAACTCAATGATTACAACTCGATACTAGAACAAAGTATGACTCTATATGAATGCCTCCGGCGGTGTACCGGGAAGGGCAATGAATCAAGAGTGACATGTATGAATAATATGCATGGTGGCTTTGCCACAAATACGATGTCAACTACATGATCATGCAAGGCAATATGACAATGATGAAGCGTGTCATAATAAACGGAACGGTGGAAAGTTGCATGGCAATATATCTCGGAATGGCTATGGAAATGCCATAATAGGTAGGTATGGTGGCTGTTTTGAGGAAGATATAAGGAGGTTTATGTGTGATAGAGCGTATCGTATCACGGGGTTTGGATGCACCGGCGAAGTTTGCACCAACTCTCAAGGTGAGAAAGGGCAATGCACGGTACCGAAGAGGCTAGCAATGATGGAAGGTTGAGAGTGCGTATAATCCATGGACTCAACATTAGTCATAAAGAACTCACATACTTATTGCAAAAATCTACAAGTCATCAAAAACCAAGCACTACGCGCATGCTCCTAGGGGGATAGATTGGTAGGAAAAGACCATCGCTCGTCCCCGACCGCCACTCATAAGGATGACAATCAAAGAACACCTCATGTTTCAAATTTGTTACACAACGTTTACCATACGTGCATGCTACGGGACTTGCAAACTTCAACACAAGTATTTCTCAAATTCACAACTACTCAACTAGCACAACTTTAATATCACTATCTCATATCTCAAAACAACTATCAAGTATCAAACTTCTCTTAGTATTCAATGCACTTATATGAAGTTTTTATCTTGGATGCCTATCATATTAGGACTAATTTATAACCAAAGAAAATTACCATGCTGTTCTAAAGGACTCTCAAAATAATATAAGTGAAGCATGAGAGATCAATTATTTCTATAAAATATAACCACCACCGTGCTCTAAAAGATATAAGTGAAGCACTAGAGCAAAATTGTCTAACTCAAAAGATATAAGTGAAGCACATAGAGTATTCTAATAAATTCCGAATAATGTGTGTCTCTCTCAAAAGGTGTGTACAGCAAGGATGATTGTGGTGAACTAAAAGCAAAGACTCAAATCATACAAGACGCTCCAAGCAAAACACATATCATGTGGTGAATAAAAATATAGCTCCAAGTAAAGTTACCGATGGACGAAGACAAAAGAGGGGATGCCTTCCGGGGCATCCCCAAGCTTAGGCTTTTGGGTTGTCCTTAGATTTTACCTTGGGGTGCCTTGGGCATCCCCAAGCTTAGGCTCTTGCCACTCCTTGTTCCATAATCCATCAAATCTTTACCCAAAACTTGAAAACTTCACAACACAAAACTTAACAGAAAATCTCGTGAGCTCCGTTAGCGAAAGAAAACAAAACACCACTTCAAGGTACTGTAATGAACTCATTCTTTATTTATATTGGTGTTAAACCTACTGTATTCCAACTTCTCTATGGTTCATAACCTCCGATACTAGCCATAGATTCATCAAAATAAGCAAACAACACACGAAAAACAGAATCTGTCAAAAACAGAACAGTCTGTAGTAATCTGTAACTAACACAAACTTCTGGAACTCCAAAAATTCTAAAATAAATTTCTGGACGTGAGGAATTTATCTATTAATCATCTGCAAAAAGAATCAACTAAATAGCACTCTCCAGTAAAAAGTTGTAGCTAATCTCGTGAGCGCTAAAGTTTCTGTTTTTTACAGCAAGATCAAAAGACTTTCCCCAAGTCTTCCCAAAGGTTCTACTTGGCACAAACACTAATTAAAACACAAAACCACATCTAAACAGAAGCTAGATGGATTATTTATTCCTAAACAGAACCAAAAAGCAAAAACTAAAATAAAATTGGGTTGCCTCCCAACAAGCGCTATCGTTTAACGCCCCTAGCTAGGCATAAAGGCAAGGATAGATCTAGGTATTGCCATAATGATGGTAGGGTAAATCACGAAAACTCATCTCATATTCCCTACGTTCAGCAGCAAGTTTTCTTTGTGGCAAGCAAAAGTAATCAAAAGGGCTAAATTTAATAGGACAAAAGTCCCCAAGATCAAGCTCGGGAGGTATGGGTTCCTCCTTTGGCCCCTTATATTGCACAACCAATTCATCATTATAAGCATTCTTTTGGCAATAAGTCATGAGCCTTTGTTCAAGAGAAAAACCTAACCCGTTGTTCTGAATAGCAAAGTCATCATTAAGTTCGGAAATTTTATCAACTAGAACATCGGTAGGAACCTTTTTTCTAAGGTTTTCATTGTAAGCAACATGATCTACGGATCGTAAGCGCATTAAATCTTCTTGATTAAAAAGGATAGCCTCTATGGGAGGACGACCAGCGTCCACCCTATAATGCGCAAAAATTTCATTGGCCTCTTTCATTATAAATCTGAACTCATGTGCCAAAAAGATAGTAGCAGCTCGCTTAACAGAAGAATGCTCTATATTGGAGAACTCTAGAAAGATCCTTTGTATGCAAGGATGCAAATGAATAAATTGTCTTTCAAGTTCAACTATGAGCAAGGATATAGCCTCGGCAAGACTACTAGTTCTATGAAGAATAGACCCACCCATAGAGGGTAAGGTACCGGCACAAGTAAAGAAATCTTGAAGAACTCCTTTCCCAATAATATTACCGCTACCAATCCGAAACTTTTTAGTGTGTAAAATAGTAGGATCTTCAAGAGGATCATCAAAAACATCAAAGTTTTCCATACTATTATCCTTATCAACGATAACCTCCCCAGTTTCAGACATGACGGTAGTACAGAGAATGAACACACAGGGAGCAAGTGAAAAAGAGGCGAACGGAAAGAGAGGGCGAATAAAACGGCAAGGGTGAAGTGGGGGAGAGTAAAACGAGAGGCAAATGGCAAATAATGTAATTCGAGGGATAAGAGCTTGTGATGGGTACTTGGTATGTCTTGACTTGTGCGTAGACTCCCCGGCAACGGCGCCAGAAATCCTTCTTGCTACCTCTTGAGCATGCGTTGGTTTTTCCCTTGAAGAGGAAAGGGTGATGCAGCAAAGTAGCGTAAGTATTTCCCTCAGTTTTTGAGAACCAAGGTATCAATCCAGTAGGAGGCCACACGCAAGTCCCTCGTACCTACACAAACAAATAAGAACCTTGCAACCAACGCGATAAAGGGGTTGTCAATCCCTTCACGGCCACTTGCAAAAGTGAGATCTGATAGAGATGATAAATATTTTTGGTATTTTTATGATAAAGATTAAAGTAAAGATTGCAAAAGTAAAAATAGATTGGGAAACTTATATGATGGAGAATAGACCCGGGGGCCATAGGTTTCACTAGTGGCTTCTCTCAAGATAGCATAAGTATTACGGTGGGTGAACAAATTACTGTCGAGCAATTGATAGAAAAGTGCATAATTATGAGAATATCTAGGCATGATCATGTATATAGGCATCACGTCCGTGACAAGTAGACCGACTCCTGCCTGCATCTACTACTATTACTCCACACATCGACCGCTATCCAGCATGCATCTAGAGTATTAAGTTCATAAGAACAGAGTAACGCATTAGGTAAGATGACATGATGTAGAGGGATAAACTCAAGCAATATGATATAAACCCCATCTTTTTATCCTCGATGGCAACAATACAATACGTGTCGTTTCCCCTACTGTCACTGGGATCGAGCACCGCATGATTGAACCCAAAGCTAAGCACTTCTCCCATTGCAAGAAAGATCAATCTAGTAGGCCAAACCAAACTGATAATTCGAAGAGACTTGCAAAGATAACCAATCATACATAAAAGAATTCAGAGAAGATTCAAATATTGTTCATAGATAATCTTGATCATAAACCCACAATTCATCGGATCTCGACAAACACACCGCAAAAAGAGTTACATCGAATAGATCTCCAAGAAGATCGAGGAGAACTTTGTATTGAGATCCAAAGAGAGAGAAGAAGCCATCTAGCTAATAACTATGGACCCGAAGGTCTGTGGTAAACTACTCACACATCATCGGAGAGGCTATGGTGTTGATGTAGAAGCCCTCCGTGATCGATTCCCCCTCCGGCGGAGCGCCGGAAAAGGCCCCAAGATGGGATCTCACGGGTACAGAAGGTTGCGGCGGTGGAAATAGGTTTCGTGGTGCTCCTCGATGGTTTCGGGGTACGTAGGTATATATAGGAGGAAGAAGTAGGTCGGTGGAGCCACGAGGGGCCCACGAGGGTGGAGGGCGCGCCCAGGGGGGGGTAGGCGCGCCCCCTGCCTCGTGGCCTCCTCGTTCGTTTCTTGACGTCCACTCCAAGTCCTCTGGATCACGTTTGTTCCAAAAATCACGCTCCCGAAGGTTTCATTCCGTTTGGACTCCGTTTGATATTCCTTTTCTGCGAAACACTGAAATAGGCAAAAAAACAGCAATTTGCACTGGGCCTTGGGTTAATAGGTTAGTCCCAAAAATAATATAAAAGTGTATAATAAAGCCCATTAAACATCCAAAACAGAATATATAATAGCATGGAGCAATCAAAAATTATAGATACGTTGGAGACGTATCAGCTGGATTGGTTGGGTTCTTCGCACACGCTCCAGAGTTCGAACCTTTCTTGGGTCTGTGGAGCCCTGAATCCGACATAATTATTATGAGAGAGGAAAATATGGTTGCTAAACTACCTCTCGTTATGTTGAGATTGCTATTGTTTCTTGCTTTTTCCTTGGATATGATAGTTTTAGCTTGCCTAGATAATTTATTTGCTTATGAAATGCCTATGCATAGGAAGTATGTTAGACTTAAAAATTTCTGTCACATGTTTTATGATGCTTTCTTTGTGTTTCAATTATTATCGTTCATGTGAGCATCATTGAAATCTCAATGCCTAGCTAGAAGGCTTTAAAGAAAAGCGCTTGTTGGGAGGCAACCCAATGAATAAAATATTTTTATTCTTTTTCTTTCTATTTTTGTGTGCTCACACAATTATGCCTCTATTATGATTGTGATTTTTATTTTTAATTAGTGTTTGTGCCAAGTAAAGCCTTTGGGATAGCTTTGGGTGATAGTTGATTTGATCCTGCTGAAAAATAGAAACTTTTGCGTCCAGTAACAAAATTGTTTAAATTCACAGAAGCGACGAAAAATTCTGAATGTTTTACAAAATATTTATATACAAATTGCCTCTATTGTCCTATTTTTTCAGAATTTTTGGAGTTACATAAGTATGAGTAAAATTCGTATCTTTACAGACTGTTTTATTTTTGACAGTTTCTGTTTTCTTTGCATTGTGTGCTTATTTTGATGAATCTATGGATTGTATCGGGGGGTATAAGCCATGTAAATTTAGAATACAGTAGGTATAATGCAATAACAAAATATGAATGGGTTTTCAATAGTACTTAAAGCAAAGATTGGTATTATTATACTAACAGATCTCATGAAGGTTTTGTTAACTTTTGTGGGATTGAAGTTTTCAAGTTTTGGGTGAGACCTCGATGTATGAAGGAATAAGGAGTGAAAAGAGCCTAATCTTGGGGATGCCCATGGCACCCGAAGATAATATTCAAGGAGAACCAAGCAACTAAGCTTGGGGATGCCCCGGAAGGTATCCCCTCTTTCTTCTAACAACCATCGGTAATTTTACTTGGAGCTATATTTTTATTCGTCACATATCATGGGTTTTGCTTGGAGCGTCTTGTATCATATGAACCTTTGTTTGTCTTGCTTTTTAGTTTGTCATCATCATCCTTGCTGGACACACCTATTTGAGAGAGCCAAAATTATGCTATGATTTGTTAGAATTGCTCTATGTGCTTCACTTCAATTTTTTTAGCTATGGAATTGCTCTAGTGCTTCACTTGTATCTTTTTGAGCATGGTGTGCTTCAATATTTTTGAAGAAGTACTCTCATGCTTCACTTAGATTTATTTGAGAGATAGTAAATTTTTGAAGAAATTCTCTCATGCTTCACTTATATTATTTTGAGAGATGAAAAATATTTATGCTCATGTTCTTCACTTAAATTTGTTTGTGCTTATCAAAAGCAATTGAAACATATGAAACTAGTCCCAAGGTGATAGATATTCAAGAGGAATTTAATTAAAACTTTCATGAAGATCATTGGACAAAATAAAGTTCATTCTTTGTAATAGTTTTGAGATATGATGATAGTAATATGTGAGTCGTGTTGGCGAGTAGTTATGCTTTAGTAAGAATATTGGTGTTAAGGTTTGTGATTCCCTATGCAAGCACGAAAGTCAATAGTTATGCAGTGAAATTACATCCTACTTGTGGTGCATTATTCGGTGTTAGTTATTCTTAATGCTCGTCTCATCACGCACAACTGCTCCCGTCTCGGTAGATCTGGGTTCGCCGTAGCCATAGCTACGAAAAGAAGCCCTGTCGCTGCCAGCCCCGCCGACTTTGCCTGTGCCTCCGGCAACGACATGTGAGGGAGGTGTGAGGAGGGGCGTGTGTTGGGGTGCCCTGGTGCCCGCTTGGAATCGGCGCGAGAGTGGGGGAGGGGGTATTGCTCGACAAATTAATGCAACAAAGGGTAGCTTTAAGGCGGATCATCAATAGTAAGTTCTCAAATATTTGCAGAAACGTCCAGACGTGTTCATTGACATTTGGCAGACTGATAACCCACAAATATAGGGGATCGCGACAGTCTTCGAGGGTAGTATTTGACCTAAATTTGTTGATTCGGCACAAAGGGAGCCAAAAAGTATTTATGAGCCTTTGCAGTTGAGTTGTCAATTCAACCATACCTGGGAAATAATATCTCTACAGCAAAGTTTTTAGTAGCACAGTAGTTTGATATTTTTGATAGTAGCAGTAACGATAGCAATAGTAATAGGAACAATAACAGAAACAATTTGTGATGATTGTAACAACAGCAACAATAGTAACTTAGTAAAGATCAATATGAGAAAAGTGTAGGCATTGGATCAGCGATGGATATTTGTAATGGTCTATTGGATGACATTCATCATATAGCAGTCACAACCTATAGCGATACACAATAGTTCCAATTCATCAATGTAATGCAGGCCTGTATTCCGTATATAGTCATACGTGCTTATAATAAGAACGTGCATGACATCTTTTGTCCTACCCTCCCGTGGCAGCAGGGTCCATAAGGAAACTAAGGAATATCAAGGCCTCATTTTAATAGAGAACCGGAACTATGCATTAACACATGGTGAATACATGAACTCCTCGAATTACAGTCATCCCTGGAGAGTATCCCAACTATTGTCACTTTGGGGTCTATAGATCAGAATAATAACAAGTGCATATAACTAGAAGATAGGATCAAGAACTCAAATATATTCATGAAAACATAGAGGGTTCAGATCTAAAATCATGGCATACGGGCCCTAGTGGCAAGCATTAAGCATAACAAATTCATAGCAACACCAAACTTAGAACATAGTGGATACTAGGGATCAAGCCCTAACAAATTAACTCGATTACATGACAAATCTCATCCAACTCCATCACCGCCCAGCAAGCCTACGAAGAAATTACTCACTCCCGGTGATGAGCATCATAGAATTGTTGATGACGACAGCGACGAATCCCCCTCTCTGGAGCCCCGAACAAACTCCAGATCAGCCCTCCCGATGAGGAACAAGAGGTGGCGGCAGCTCTGTATCATAAAACACGATGAAACTTTCACTCTGATTTTTTCTCCATGAGACGGTTCTTATGGAGTTGGAGTTAGGGCCAACGGAGGCCTGTGGGACCCATGAGCGCACCCTAGGGTGCGCCCCCTGAGCTCGTGGCTCTTTGGTGGCCCCCCTCCAGTAGTTCTCTTTGCCAATTATTTTTATATATTCTGAAAATAATCTCCATAAATTTCCAGCCCAATTCGAGAACTTTTATTTCTGCACAAAAATAACACCATGGCAGTTCTACTGAAAACGATGTCAGTCCGGGTTAGTTTCATTTAAATCATACAAATTAGAGTCCAAAACAAAACCAAAAGTGTTTGGAAAAGTAGATACGTTTGGGACGTATCACTCACAACGGCCATCCAACCTTCAAATGTCCGCTCTTTAATTCTTTTTGATGTACCCAAATATTGAAATAATACTTGAAGGGTTGGCCGCGCTTGGTTGCGCCGTTGGTGTTGATTAGATTTCACAAATTTTGTTTGTTATTTGCTTTGGCGGCTCGGAAAAATGATGTGTTTTTATTTTTTCTAATGCGGTGTTTTGGTGGGCTTTCTTGGAAGTGTGATTATGTGTTATTTGCTAATAAACTCATACTTATGTGGGGAAGTATTTTCCCTGGTGCCTGCATATATTATATCGGTGCTACAGTGTTGCAGGTTGACACTTCTTTTTCTAAATGGTGAGAGGATCTGTGGGACTGATGTATTTTTTATGCTGATTGTTGCCGATTTATTTAAGAAATCGTTGACCTAGTTAAAATCGCGAATCAAATCCAAAATTTAATATGTTAACTGAATGATAGAGATCCTGAAGAAATCATTGACCTACTCAAAATCGGAAACCAAATCCAAAATTGTACACCTCGATTGAATGGAAGGCTTCAAAATTAAGGAGCATAGTGTATTAGATAATAAGATAAATACTGCAGTGCGTCAATAACTCAAACATAAATATTTGAATGTAATAATAATTCTAACAAAAATATTACAATGTAAACATAAGTTTTATTTCAAATTTGTATTCAACTTATTCGGACACTTGTTGTAATTTTCCATATAAAACGTCCAAGAATGCTCAACCAGATCATTCTGAAGTGTATATGAGTTATCGATTGCAAATCCAATGATGTATTTGGAAAAATTGCTTAAACATTGTCAGATTCTACTCTAGAAGCTGGACAGGTTCACATGTATGTCGAAAATTCATGCACTGGCAAACGACCTCGCCGTCACCCTCCACAATCATGTTGTACATAATCACACAATTTATCATTATCTCCCACAATGTTTTTAGATCTCATTGTTTAGCAGGCCCCCAAACAATTGTAAAATGGCTGGAGCATTCCAAATTCCCTCTCAACATTATTTCTAACACCTTGTTGCCTTGCAAAAAAGTGAATGTTTTTGTTACCTATTGAATTGGATATGGTATTGACAAAGGTCACCCACGAAGGATATCTCTACTATCTAAAAAGGATCTAAGAGCATTGATACGTCTCCGTCGTATCTATAATTTTTGATTGTTTCATACAAATATTCTATAACTTTCACATACTTTGGCAACATTTTATATTATTTTTAGGACTAACATACTGATCCAGTGCTCAGCGCCAGTTATTTTTTAGGACTAGCATATTTTTTGTTTCGCAGAATATCCATATCAAACGAAGTCCAAACGCGATAAAAATTTACGAAGATTTATTTGAAATATATGTGATTTTTGGGAAAAAGTATCAACGCGAGACGATGCTCGAGGGGTCCACAAGCTCAAGGGGCGCGTCCAGCTCAAAACTTGATATACATTTACAGATTAAAAGAAGACAAATTTGAATATGAATAGTGACAACTTTCGGGTGAATACTCTCACACTATTTACATCTAATTTTGTCTTTTTTGTTCCTTTTAATGTAAATTGAATTAGGAGCTGATTTTTTTAGATAGTACATCAAATATTTATGTGTGTCTATAATTTTGTGTGATGTTTGAATATGTTTTCTGCCGGAAACAATTATCCTTATTGATCTTATCTAATATAAGATCTCACACAAGTCTCCCCCTTCTTAGCAGCCGATATGTGATCCTTGTTGTCGGTAGGGCCGAGTCGCTACCCGAGCTTCTTGCATCGGTTAATTCTTTGTATATTATAGGAAACCAACACCCTACATCAAAGGAACATGATTAAGCCTAAGAAGACTCAAACCAAAGAAATTAGTACCTAAACTATTCCAATTTGGGCCATAGTTTCAATGTCATCAGGTACTTGAACCGAAGAAAACAAAGAAGTGGCTAAACTCTAGGATGAGGTGACAATATTATTGTTATATTGTCATTTTATTCATGGAAAACCGATGTGGGCATATGGCAACATAATTTTCACCGCTCATGAAAAAATTATGAAAAATAGATGAAGTGCTGTATTTTTTCATGGTTAGTTACATATCCTGCAGTCTAGTTTAGTTTTTTTTTAACACAGTACATACGCAAGCGCTCATAAACACGCATACACTCATCCTTATAAACACACACACCTTACTCCTATGCGCATATTCAAGAGATATCTCTAGCTTTTCTAATTATCCAACCACAGGTTGGTTCGCAGTCTAGTTCAGTTTTTAACCGGAACCGGAAAAATTACTGGTTCTGAAAAATTGGGTTCTGGATCTGTCATTTGTCATTTCAAACACCGATTTGTTTTTTATAAAACCGATCAGTTCGGTTTGGTCTAACCAAACGCGGCCTACTTTTAGCCACGGCCTTGTGCTCTTATTTACGGACTAGTGCCACCGTGTACGTACACGTTGGCTCGGCCTCCTTTTCCCCTCGCCGTCGCTCCCTCGCTCAGACCGACGCGCACCGCCGCTTCCCACCAGCATCTCCTTCTGCCGCCGCCGCCGCCGCCCTGTGCCGGAGGCCCAGCTCTCCGCAGCTTCTCTTGTTCCTCCCCTGCAACGACTCCAGCCTCCGACTGCACGCGCGAAGCCCTCCTCCGAACTTGACATCGACAACGGCGCCGGCGAGGCGTGACGACCAGCCGGGTGTCACTTGCTCGAATTCGTTCAGATCGTAACTAGGTCCTGACAGGGAACCCCTGTCTAGCTAGCTGCCTCGCTCTCTCCCTGCGCCGTTGAGAGCGAGGAGGTGGAGGCGATGGGGACCATGACGATCGGTGCCAAGTACAAGGCCACGCTCAAGGACCGCGGCACCGGCGGCGTCCTCCGCATGGTGGGTCCCATCCTCACTCGCCGTCTCCGCCCCCACCCCCACCCCCACCCCACCCCACCCCATGCGCACCTCCCATCCGAAACCCCCCTTCATTCAGGCAGGTTTTATTGGTTTTGGTTCTGTTTGGTTGGCTTGCGGCGGCGTTGCTTTTACTGCTCGGTCGTCGGGGCGTGGGTTGCTCCTTGCTCGGCAGGGGGTCTATCGGTGTTGAGGCACCCAACTGATTGATCCCGAGTAGGTCTCTGATTGGACGCAAAACGGAGCAAATTGAAGGATGATGGTGCTTAGATCGGAGGAGTGCATGTGCCTGATGTTTGTGTACCGCATCCAACCTTCGGGCTTAGTCGTGAACCTGAGTAAGTACGATCCGCCGTAATTTAGCATTGCGGTTAAAGCAGAAGGGTGCCTCGTTTGCCTTTAGTGGGAGCCAATTTGTGCCTCAAGTAAGAACACCCAGTTTGCTTAATGAAATTGGGGGCTCAACGCATGCTATAAATAATCTGCTTGAGGCAGTTGTTTGGTTCGTGATTGCATTGTTTGTGTATGATGTTCCTAGTATTTTCATATTTGGTGCTGATGCAGCAAAGCGCACTGCTTCTTTGACTTAGTGGGTATTACTTTTGAATAGTCATCTCTGTTTGTTTCAGCTGGTGTGAATCGTTCATTCCTTTCTTACTGCTGCTTGCAAGCGATCATAATGCGCTTCTTTGATCTAAATCATATTATTTCTTTGTTCTTGTAATTACAGAGTGAAGATAAGTTAACATTTACCCCTAATGATCAACGCTCACTAATGAAGCTCAGTGTCGATTTTCGGACCATCAAAGGTACTTATCCTTTGTCCATATGCAGCGCTAGTTTCTATAATCATAGCACTGAGTGTTGTACAAAATTGAAGTACTGTTATTGTTCTGATGTGTTAGTCTAGTTGTCCTGATGTGTTAGGGAACTATTTAATTGTTGATAGATGGGCATTTACTAGATGTGGTTTGCGATTGCTGTGGGTTTGTTTGAAATGATTTAACACAATGGAGAGTATGTACATCCAAGATTACATATTCAGAATACGAACATCCAAGATTATATATTCAGAATACGAACATCCAAAGATCACATATTCATAATATATACATCCAGGATTACATATTCTGCTCATCAGCTGTGCCAGAGTAGGCCATGCATGTTGGTTGATGAGAATTGATTTCATGGTCATTACCAATATGCTTGATGGTAACTTTGTAGCTTCTTCCTACATGTGCTTCAGGCCATAAGTTCAACAAGGTAGATGGTAGCAAACCAACACCGGCATTATTGAATCTTTCAAAAGATTCTGACAAGGTATGATCAATTAATTAAATATAAACATCCTGTTGAGTTTTGGTTGATAGGCATATGCTCTACATTTATTTCTGTGACTGAGAAGATTGTGATTTCCATGCTTTTTTCAGGGGGGAGGCTATATTTTTGAGTTTGAGAATGTTGGTAACCGTGATTTGTGTCGCGACTTTGTAGGTAATGTTCATTAAATGTTTCTAATACATATTATGAACAAATACATCATTTGAAAATGATTATTCTTGTTAGATTGAGTCTATGCATTTTTAATGTTACTTTTGGTCCTTGCTTCAGTATTTTGATTTTCAGTTTCACCTCTAGTCTATACAATTATTACCAACAAAATATAGAACTAACTGATGATGTTGTCCTTTCAGCTAGGGTTTTAGGCAAACATCAAGGTACTGTGCCTGCTAGACCAAATGTACCTCCTGAGATATCAGCTGTGTCAACTGGTCCAGAACAGCTCAGTTCTGCCGAAATGGAACGGCGAATGAAATTGCTACGAGAAGACAGGTAATATCTGTATTTCAAACATCCTGCATGTTTCTTCTGCTGACAGCAACATGGGATATTGATAATAATTTAATACTAAACCAAAACAGTGTAAGCTGTCTTGCTCTCTTTAGTAATTATTGCCGAGCCCCTTATGTGCTTGTGCTTTTGAATTGATTACCTGATTCTAAGATTTTTTTCTTGTGATGTATGCATTTGGCTTTCGTAGGTTCACTTATTCAAAGATGATACTAGAGCTTCAATTTTAACTGGTCTTTACTTGTCTGTTTCATCAGCATACAAATCTGTGCAACATTACATAATGAAGCTGGTGGCATAGCTGGTAGATTGAAAATGATATGCCTTTTATGTACAACTGTAGAACTTTGAAAGAGCCAAAATAAAGTGCAGATGCCAAAATGTTTTCACCTATCCATTTTTTGTATGGGAATGTCATTCAGATATATTTTCTAGCGTATGTGAACTTGCTTGGGTCAAAATGCTACTGTTGGTGTAATGTCATTCGGTTATATTTTATTAATAGATCATGTCAGGAGCATGTTCATGCTGTTAGTTTAACAGATCCGCGTAGCTGTAGGGATGAACATTTAATCTTCGTATATTGTTTTAAGAGAATGATACAGACAGATTTGCAGACTATTCTTCAAGCCTTTCAACCAATCAATGCGACCTCGTAGGGCAGCTTTTGCTAAAACTCGAGCAGTTTCTTGAAAACTTGCTTCAGATTGCAGATTGTAGCCAACCAGAGGAAAGCACAGTTGTGTTGTATTGTTGGCTCGTTTGTCTCGTTGAACCCTTCTCTGTTTGCAGTGAACTGCAGAAGTTACATAAGAAGTTTGTGCTTGGCAATATTCTCCAAGAGTGAATTTTGGGCAACAAGAAAGGTAAAAACTACTGTGCACGGATACGATTTCTGTTTGTTTTGTAGTATATTTTTATTCAGTTGCAACCAATACTTATTAAGTCCTTTTGCAGAATTTACTTGACGATGAAACAAACAAAGCATCAAAACAAAAGCCAGGTTTCAAAAGTGCCATGCTAGCTGATGTTAGGCCATCAGCTGATGGACAGGTATGCTATGGGTCTATACTCATTGCGAGCCTATGTGGTATACTATGATAGTTTGTGTTGTACATGGCTGTATCCTATCAGTTATTGACTTTGCTGAATGTTGATTATCTTAATTTACTCATTTCTGATTTATGTGTGTCCTTTCACAGACAAACAAGGTTACTTTCAGTCTGACTACTGAGATTATCTATCAGGTACATTCTTCCTACCTTGGTAATGAAATTATCATCTAAAGCAGGTCTGTGTGCTAGCATCATTTGTTACTTCTTCAACCATCATAAATGCAGCTATGCATCATCTAAATGCTGGTCTGCCTGGTAGTATCATTTGCAATATTTTTTTTTTTGACAGAAAGACTGTAAGGGAACCCCCTACAGTATAATTGGTGCAACAAACCCAAATTGCAAGTACCATGCCTTGAACCTGGGTGGGTGGGAAGGCATCAGCCCCTTCCCACCACTAGGCTATGCCTTAGTCTGCCATTTGCAATATTTTTAACTGTCATGTGCAGTGTTATGTACCTAAAAAAGGTGTAATGCTATGCTTGATGGAATTTCTGAACAGTTCCGTTGTTTAATGGGTTCCATTGACCAACTATTTATTAGCACCTACTGACACATGGCCCTAGACTCCACGCCATCCTCACTGGGTAGTATTTTACAAACTGTACCTCTTTGTGATGATACTGTTCTATTTTTCTTTTTTTTTAGTACTTGACATACATATAGAATGGTATGATCCCTTGTCAAGCCCATTTTACGGCATGAAAATGTAAATATGCCATTTTTATACTGCATAAAAATGTGAATTGCACTCTGTTTAGCTATACCTGTTCAAAAACCTTGACCAGTGGGCTACTCAAACGCATTCTTGCATCTATTAGTCTGGATCATTGAATATTCTCAGGGTTGGCCTGTCCAGACTATCACGGCTTGCAAGCCTGTCCTGGCCATAGTTACTTGGATTGCAGGTCACTATGCGATCCATGATGTCAGGTCGAGCATCATGTATTCTTTTGATCTGGTTCTCCACCAGGAAGCTGCTGGTCATGACCCCATGCAATAACAATGGGAGAAGGGCAGAGGGGAAGAGAGGCGTGAGCTAGTCCTAGTAGTTGATGTCTCCTCATTTTCTTGCGATCCCCACTGGTTTTTCTCATTGTTGCTGTCACAGCCGCCATCGCTGTCCCCCCTTGTGTTTTGTGTTCTTGCCATCAGATGCAAGAAAACAAGGGTGATGGCAGGGGACTAGGAGGGAGAGGTGGTGCTAGGAACGGAATTAAAAATGGGAAGGGGAAGCGAGATGATGGCCCTTGTGGGCCGTTTATGTTGATTTTGCTGGAGCTGTCGGCTGGGTTGTCCCACAGCCCATTCCCTTCTCATTCTCTTCTTTATTCCCTTCTCCGAATACATTTAGATTCTATCGATGTATTATCTGATTTGTAGGGTCATCGACCTGGATTCATCGGGCCACATTCCTAATGAGTGTCGTGAAGAACATTGCCCCTTTTGACTCACATGGGCAGCCATCTATGAGGCCACACCATCGTGACTACATTTCTCGACCCGGTCGAACAGGCTTATTCTGGTCCTTGAGCTGGGCTACATCTGCTCAGTAATACTAGTTTACCTGTCATACATTATTAACCATGTAAATGCTGAACTATGAGATTGTTTATTGGACGTTGAATAAGTCTTGAAAATCAGTTGTTATGAATATGATATATTATTTGATGTTTTGCAGATTTTTGCAGAAAAGCCAGCCGTGCATCGGGCATTTTTAGATTATGTCCCGAAGAAGGTAAGATAGTGCATACTTGTATATACTATTGTTATGTGCCTTACCATAGGCTTTCGGAAGCTTGAGCTTAAGTTGGAGTTAGTTTATACTATATCTTTGTTGGCACAAAGTGGATTTGGATTCTCATTTTACTCTGTTTTTCCTTCATCTCCCGTTTCTATCCCAAAAAGTTGTCAGAAAAGGATTTTTGGACAAAATACTGTAGAGCTGAGTATCTACTTAGGACAAAAAATACTTTAGCGGCAAAAGCTGAGGCCGCTGATGATGAGGAATTAGCCATGTTTTTGAAAAATGATGATATACTTGCCAAGGAGGCAAAGCTCAAGGTATAATTCTAGCTGTTTATTGTTGTCATCCTGCATATTTTGCAATACATTTTTCCTTCAATCTGTTTTGGTGACTCAATTCTTGTTTGACAGATAAAACGAGTTGATCCAACATTAGACATGGAGGCAGATGCAGGGGATGACTACATCCATCTTCCGGTGTGTTTGTGTTCTTGCTACTATTTTGTTTTATCTACAACTTCACAAAGACGAGTGGTTTATTTGTTTCTCATAATGAGCAACTCTGTCTGCTATTTTGATCACAACTTCATGCAGTGCTTAGTCCTATTTTGAATTTTCGTATCATTATTCTTTCGGGCATCTAGGATCATGGGATTCTCCGTGATGGCAGCAGAGAGACAACTGATATTGATAGCGAGTTGGCTAGGAGAACACTTTCTCAGGATCTGAATCGGCATGCTGCTGTTGTTCTTGAAGGGAGATCAACAGGTGAAGTTTTGGACTCAACTCAAAAGTTTTCATGCTGTCTCTTTTAAATTTTTGTATACTGAAGTTGATTGGTCAAGCATGCTATTACTATCATGAGATAATACTGATATGCTAACAGCCTAACAGTTCTCCTGCGACTACACTTCTTCTACTGGCTTCCTGTTTTTCTGTCTAGACTTTCCTGAAAAAGAATGCACCAACAATAGCACAAATCAACCGTCCTATACTGCTGGTTGGTTGCACATTGTAATGCTGTAGTGTAGTACCTGCTCTGTGCTGGTGTACTTTCCCCTTCACATCAGAGAATGTCAATAAGCATTTGCTTATTGGCCATTAATAACCTGTATTAATGCACCATATAGTTTCTGTCTGTAAGGTGATTGCATTTGTTATTCATCTTTGTGCAGATATTGAATCAACTGATACGAAGACTCTGGCTGAAGCACTTGCACGGTCCAAGAAGGGTAAGTAATTATATCGCTGTGGTGCATCTTTTCTCACCCTAATTAGTTCCTTACTAGGCTGATGAGTTATGAACTGCAGAACCACCTCCTAGCTCTGTTGCTGATGATGCTAGTCATGAGAGGTTGGTAAAGGTGGCCCGCATGACTGAGATAGAGGATCTGCAAGCTCCACGAAGTCTCCCATATGCACCACTTTGTATAAAGGTAATTGTCGGTTCATATGGCTTGATATAATATATCAGCTGCAGTAATATATCACAGGGTTATGGATTGTCATGCCTTGTCTTTATAGGATCCTCGAGAATATTTTGATTCTCAGCAAGCCAATGCTCTGAGACCTTTAGGTAGCAACGATGGAAGAAAGGCCCGCAGCTGCAGCCTGAGCACCGATGATGCATTCCGTCATTTAATGGATCAAATATCTTCTGTGAAAATGAACTGTCCGGTTGTTCAGTCAGATGTTGCTCTAAAGGTAAGCAGTTTTACTTGAGACCTGATACCAATGTTCTATAGTCAACTTTCAGGGATTAGGTCCTGTTTCCTTGAAAGATGCATGTCTGTAGATATATCTGACTTACTCCCTCCATTCCAATGAATAAGACCAATCAAATGTGGGTTATATGTGACAAAAATTATACCGTTGAATCCGTATCCGAAAGAAGTTCTCAATGGTATAATTTGTAAGTCACAAAAATTATATATTGTTTCTTTTTAGCTGTAAGTTACAAAAAAAATATTGTTGGTCTAATTTATGGTCAAAGTTGGATTTTGGAATGTGTGTGCGCCTTATTCAATCTTGTTTCCTCTGTAATCGAGGTGGTGGTTCTTTGTGTCTGTACATATTTTACTTGAAGAGAATTTGCTCTTCCAAAACTAGTGAAGAATATTTGCAAAGAACTATCCAATCAGTTCCCAGCCATTTCTGTGGACAACGATAGGCCCAACATTCTGAAGGGTACAAACACTTCTACTAAGGGATGTGTTAGGTACTTAGGTATGGCTATGAGAAAAATTGATGTTTGTGTAACTGTTTTTCATATGACCAACTTACACCTTACCTGGTCCACGACTTTGCATTGCCAAAAAAGAAACAGTATCCATTTTGCAGATGAACCTAGTTTACCTTTGTTTGTTTCGTTCCAATTCTTAATGTTGGATTGTCATTTCATGATTCATCAACATCCCAATAATCCAAGTTTTCCTTACAAACACAAGTTTTGCATGCTGTATTGCTGTGGCTTCTCTATTCTTAAGCTATTAAATTGCATGAGCAGGAAAACCTAACTACCTACATGGTATGGGCCTAGGTTCTTAATGAATTGAGTGAAGGAATTTCACGTTCATGGAGGCTTAATCTTAAGAATCCCCAAGACAGTCTCCTTGGTCGTCGTCCTCATCGAACACGAGATGAACTTATGGATGTGAGATACTGCACCTATTTACCTTTTACGCAGAAGCTGTATTGTACTTCCAATTTGTTCTAGAATGTTTATTTTCCAGAATTATCAATGTACCTTCATTTATTTATTTATGTATATTTATCCGACCATTCTAAATCTTCTTATCACTGCACTCGAGATCTTATTGTACATCTTGTATTGACAGAGTTTATTGTGACTGTCTATTTTGTTAGCATTGGACGGCTATCCAGGAGTTGCTGTGCCATTTTTGGTCATCATACCCAATGACAACCACAGTCCTTTGTAATAAGGTGTATTGTCACTCTTATCTTATCTGTACTATTTTGTAACCCACAATTAGTATTTTGGTGGAAGCTCGTAAAAGCAGCTCAGTGGCTGGGTGACTTTTGATATGGAAATGGTCACTGAAATATAATTTCCTGCTTCAAGATGAGAACAATACCAGTGCATATTATAAATGTGAATAATAACTAATAACAGTGCAAGTAGAAATGATCAGTTAATAATTTTAGTGGTGGAGTTTGATGTGTTGGAACATGGTTGTCTGTTCCTTGCTATCAGTAATTATGGAATTCAGTATCATACTGTCATGAACTCATGACTGGAAATTGACCACCACCAGGTTCTTCTTATTATACTTTTGGCTATCAAAAAGCTGCATTTAACGACCAATTTGTTTCTAGCTTTTCTCATACTGCATTAGTTCTGTTAATCAAACCAATCACTGTAAAATAGCAGATGTTAATGTTGTGTTATACAGTCTAGTATTGGTATTTGTGTACACAGCGTAATAGTAAGTCAAGGATGCCCACATTGATGGTTATGTTCTTACTGTGGTTTTGTCACTAATTTATGATCTACTCCCTCTGTTCCCTAATACTCCCTCTGTACCGAAATATATGTCGCTGGAGTAGCTGAAGGTACAGAGGGAGTATAAGACTTTTTAGCTATTTCAAAGTATTGACTACATACATACTAAAATGAGTGAACATACATACTAAAATGTTTCTAGATACATACGAATTAAGAAAAAGCTAAAAGGTCTTATATTAGGGAACGGAGGGAGTAGATACCTGGTAGGACTGCTGTATGGTAAGCTATCTTAAGCAATTAAAACATCCAGACCGTTATTGCTTAGATGTTTATGTACTTGTCCGGTTGTTCCACAGGTTCAACGGCTTAAGGATGCAATGACACAGATATATCAGAAGTTACAGGTTAATCTTCCTCAGCACAGTTGATATCTGCAATCTAATTAATAACCGAAATTGCCTTTGATTATATTTGTATGCATCATTATGGAATTGTTTTTCTTGTTGCTAAAAGATTGGTGGTGAGGTTTCTTCTGCATTAAATGATGCATCGTGTGTGCAACTTCGTACGTGCAGGATATAAAGGAATCAGCACAGCCTGATGTACGGCATGAAATATCTCAACTCGTAAAGCCCATGACTCAGGTTCCTACTGTTCCTTACTGTTGTGGTTCATTACCTTAACTTTTGAGAATCCCCATGAATTATCTGAGCTTTGAGAATACCTTTGTCATGATTTAGCTAGACACATTTCCATATTTGTAAAGCAGAAGGATATGGGTCACAGCAAATATTTGTATAGAATGCTTTTATTTTCATTTGCTCGTTTTGGTGCTCCTTGGTTACTTCCTTGCTATTGATGCCATAAAACACATGAATACTACTACTCCCTCCGTCTCATAATATAAGATCTTATTACATCGTTAGGGTTTATTTATAACCATTTGCACGTCGCCACCGCAAGGGTAGAGCATAAACAAATAGGCTATCCATAAACACAACAAAGAACCCGAATGATATTCTATCTTGAAACAGCTAGGAGGAAATGAGGAATACGACACGAGATGTCCAAGGCAAAATTTGCAACTAAGCATGTTATTATGTTCCACGTTAAATAAAAATACACAGCAAAATCAAAGCCTCCAGTTCAAGAGCACATCATTGCCGCCAAGAGCTCACAGGTGTGTCAGCCCTCACGCTCTAGCAGTGATTGTTGAATCCTTATGGGTGGTGGTGTTCTCTGCTCAAAACCCATTGGGCTTGCTCCCGGCCTTTGAAGATTTCTGCTGCTGCTCATGGTCCAGGCGCTGGATGCTGCATTCAACCATGAGCAGCAGCAGAAATCTTCAAAGGCCGGGAGCAAGCCCAATGGGTTTTGAGCAGAGAACACCACCACCCATAAGGATTCAACAATCACTGCTAGAGCGTGAGGGCTGACACACCTGTGAGCTCTTGGCGGCAATGATGTGCTCTTAACATGCTTAGTTGCAAATTTTGCCTTGGACATCTCGTGTCGTATTCCTCATTTCCTCCTAGCTGTTTCAAGATAGAATATCATTCGGGTTCTTTGTTGTGTTTATGGATAGCCTATTTGTTTATGCTCTACCCTTGCGGTGGCGACGTGCAAATGGTTATAAATAAACCCTAACAAAAAGGTAGCTATACAATGATAAATCAGCAATTTGCTCTTGTGAAGGAATACTTGCTTTAATAGTCAAGTTACAGAAAGTTTGCATGGTAACACGGTGCAGAAGGTGTGATGTTCACTGTAGAAACTTTGGCATTAGTGACGCTGGTGGGACGTGGTGGTGCCTCCCAGTCCCAAGTCTCGACACGTCGTTGGTAGACCATCGCTAGCTCGTGAGGCTGGGCTGATCGATGAGACTGATGAGAGGGAGGACAGGTTGCCATTTTTGCGTGGGACAAACACGAATACGGTAACTGGCTAGGCCGTCCTTGTGGCTGAAACTGTATCCATGGAAGTGGCATTTGCTGCCACTGGGGTTTGCCAACACCAGCTTTTTCTCAAGGGAAAAGATGGCGCGGTGGTGGTGGGAGTGGGGCCGGTCATTTCAGCAGAGCAAACAGCACGGTACAACAACCGAGGCAAAAAGTTCACTTCGGATTTCATTTTTTAAGAGGAAGAAAACACCAGAGAAATAACGTACAAGAAAATGATTTCAGGAAAATACAGATATACAAAAGAAAAATAGAAGCGAATACAGATATAGAAAAATTGAAAACAGGACCAGTGGGACTCGAACCCACAATCGCCTGATTAGAAGTCAGACGCCTTATCCATTAGGCCATCGGCGCCTTTTGAAATGAATTACACACAAATATTTTGAGTAATCACTTCCTTTCCCAGTCTTTCTTTTTTCCGTGGGAGACTTTCCTTCCTACTCCCTCTGTTCCCAAACATAAGTCTTTTTGGATATTAGACTACATTCGGACGTATATAGACATCTTTTAAAGTACAGGTTCATTCATTTTGCTTCGTATATAATCTTTAGTTGAATCTCTTAAAAGACTTATATTTAGAAACGGAGCAAGTAGTTCATAGGCTAGCCGAGAATGCATGATGCGTCTTCTTTAAGATCAGGGCATCTCCAACACCGATCCATAAACCACCTGTAACCGGCCGCGCGGTCTAGATGTGTTGCAATCCAATGTGCATTTGTATCGGTTCGCAGGCCGGTCCGAACGTATTTTTTTTCGCAAATCAGAGACAATTCAGGGGGCTTCATGGGGCGTCCGAACCGTTGCCATGCCCGCGTCTGACTAACCTAGCGCACCAAAAAGTCCCACCCGACTCTCCTGCGCTTTCCGTCTGATGCACACGCCGCATTCATGTCGACCCAGAGCATGCAGCGGCCGGCATTGATGCCGAGCGACGTGACAGGACGGGATGGCGGCGCGAACCGACACGACCTCTCGGGAGCCGTTTCAACCGGACGCAGCTTCCCGAGGGACCAACTCCGGTCGTTGTGTCGCATTGAAGCGGCTGGCCAACCCTTCGCATGGCCTAGTCACGGCTATTTAAGTTGTGCGCCGGCGATGCACATACGCAGTTCATCCTCTCCGAGCCCCTCCTGCTCCCCCAGCCCCTTCTCTAACTCTAGCGACGATGTCAATGTCTTGGTTCTCCGCGCCGACAGGAGGAGGCGGTGATAGTTCGTCGTCGGGTGGATCATGGCGCCGCCGCCCTCGCTCTCTGAGCCCCTCGGCATCCAAGGTGGCCGGCTCCTCCGGCAAGGAGGAGATCGCCATCTCAAGAGGACCAGGAGTCGTAGCAGCAGCCCCGCCCCCTCACGGACGCCGTTGGCGGACGAAGAATTCGTCCTTCAGATGGAGATCATGAGTGTTCGATTCGTCAGATGGGCCCCACACCACCATCGTCAGCGCGTTCTGTCAAGGAGGAGTAGCCCTCCCCGCCACGCTACTGTGTCAAGCGGGAGCCGACATTACCACTCTGGTGGGTCAAGGAGGAGCACGTGGCGGCCCTCCGCACCCCGCAAGAGAAGGTGGAGCGGCTCCGCCGCGAGCACATGCAGCGGCCGGACACGGATGACGATAGCGGTGCGGCGTGGCAGGGCGGTTCGCATAGGGTTTTTCTTCAAATTTTTAATTAAACGATCGAAATATCGATCTTTTTTTGTAAATTATGTCCGGACTTGAATGGAATCATACGTGTTTGTTTAAATTTCACCCGGTTTGTTTAAATCATGTTTGAAATGTTTGCAGGTAGCATTGGATGGTCGGCTCCCGCATTTGTGTCTGCGGACTAGTCCCCCTTTTCACAGACGGATGCGATGTCTGGTTTGCGGGTCAGCGTTGGAGATGCCCTTACAGAGGAAGAAGCATGTTGCAAGTCAACAAAATTTCAGGTTGCATATCTTTGCCATTTTAATGACACCACACAAATTAGTTGCTCCCTGTTGGAGGAATAGTGTAACATCCCAAAATTCTAAATTTTGGAATGTTATATTAAATAAATAATTAGGAGTGTTTGTTCGATTTTTGCGTCATTGACTATGTGAAATTGAGTGGAATTTGAAACTTTTTGAAAGTTGAATGAGAGGGAAAAAAGGACTTTCCCAAACTTTCATCTTTGCATTTAGTTCCATGAATTAAATTCATTTCATCACAAAAACCTAGAGTGAAGATGATATGACTTCTTCCATTTAAAGAAATGAAAAAGGGATTTGAATTCCATTTGGAAATATTTCAAATTCAGAAACTTTATGCAACTCAATGAGTTTCATGAGGGAAGATAAAATGACTTCTTCCAATTTTAAGAAAGAGAGTTGTAAGTTTCAAAGAAACCATTTTGAAAGTCACTTTGAAGTTATTTGAAACTCACTTCCATTTTGAAGTTATTTGAATTTCCAAATTTCAAATCCTCTGAAAGTTATTTAAAATGAGAGAAGTAATATGGCACTTCAAAATTCAGAGGACATTTGAAATATATTTGGCCAAGGGAGAACAGAAAATATTTGAAAATGGTTGGAAATTCAAATCCAAACCCAATTATGAGTTATTCGGTTTTTATTCAAATTATTTTTCTCCAAAAATAAAATATATGAAATTAGGCTAAAATGATTCCCTTTAATAGAAAAAATGGAGAAATATCAATTTGAAACCATTTTGGTATTTTAAGATAATTTTAATTGATTTTTTAATGCAACAGTAGCACTGTTTACATTATTCGAATTTATGTGGATTTTATTTGTTTGAAAAGTAGTTCATGTTTTAGGAATTTGTTTCTGAAATTTTTGATATATTATATGCCTATGGCATATTTCATTTTTCCTTTTCTTTTATTTCCTTTTCTTCTCTGTCTTATTTCAAAAAGATAAAAGGCCACTGTTTGTTTTTGGCCTCAACCCAATAGACCAGCCAGCCCACTCGCCCGCGCAACCGACGCCGTATCTCAATCGAATCGGCTAACCGATCCGTTTCCCCCTCTTTCGCCGACGTTGGGTCCTGCACCAACCGCTCCCACGATTCACATGCTCACCTTCCTCCTTCCGCGATCTCCTTCCCACCTAACCGGCGGCGGCGCCGCCGCACCCTGCCACATTGTGGCCGCCCCTGCCGAAAGCCACGTCCCATATAAAGCCCTTGCCTCCCCCTCTCGTTTTCGCCTTGAACGCCCCACCCAAACCCCCTCAGAAAGCACAGAGACTTGACTGTATTGGGTCGGGTCGCTACAAATAGAGAGGGTTTGGCGTAATGCGTTGGATGTATTATTGAGCCTCGAGCGTAAGAATATATTTAGTACATGAATTAGAGGATGACGGTGTCCCGGATACGGGGGTACTAACCTATCCGACCCATAGTCCTCGGATGGGCTGATTGGCCCTCGTTCTCTTCATTGATGGAATCCAGAAGATGTGAGGCTAGGCGTGATCAAGACTCCCTCTGCGGAAGACTTGACGTATACTCCAAGATATCCCCTGCTACCTCCATGCGATCCTCACGATACCTACCATGTAACCCTAGATGCCCTACCTGGCTTGTATATAAGCCAAGGGGTTTAGCCCGTAGAGGGGACCGAATCACAATTACATTCACCTAGCCCTAGAGGTAGAACACAACTCACGATCTCGAGGTAGATCAAATCTTACTTGATACATCTCCATCAATATAAACAAGAGTGGGATGTAGGGGTTGACCTCCATCAAGAGGGCCCGAACCTGGGTAAACATTGTCTCCCTTGTTCCTGTTACCAATGATCTGAGATCCACAGCTCGGGGCCCCCTAACCCTAGGTCTGCCGGATTTCACACCAATAGAGGGAAAAACGCCTCCTACAGATAAGATGGAAACAATTCCTATCTAATCCCGGACAATCTCTAAATACCAAATATATTCCTAGCATCCTCTCGCACTCGTAGCAGTAGGGTTGCGAACAAGAGGAGTGTCACGAATGGTCAAACTGGAGAGAATAGTAGTCGACGGGCTGGCGATGTGATAGACCATTGTGTCATTCTTGAGGTAGCCGAGAGCATGGGTTGGTGTAGCCATGGTCGAGGTAGCCGTGCAAAGAACGTCGTGGTCGATGTCGAATCTGGGTGGCCGGTGTCAACGAAGTCGTCGTAGAGCCGCAGGCGTAAGGAGGCGTCGAGTTAGTCATGAGCGCAGTGGTGTCGAGGTAGTGGTGCGCCGGGAAGATGACGTTGTTGATGAGGCGTCGCACCGGGTTTGACAAGCCCGGGGACACATCATGGACGAAGCCACACATCAGTGTTGCCAGCACCAGGCATGCGTATACGGACAAAGTCGATGTTGACGATGCGCCGCTCCAGGCTTGCCAGGCCTGGGAACACGCCAGAGAAGAGACCAAGTGGTCGCAAGGGGGTCATAGTAGAGGCGGGAGTTGGTCGATGACGGCGGCGGGCGATGCAAACCGATCTTAGATCGGAAAACCAAAAAGAAACGCTGATCAATGCGACCGGTGAGAGAGAAAAACCCGGATCAAAGGATCGGGAGAAAGACACTACAGGGAAGCCGATCAACTGGATCGGCAGACGAGCCCTAGGTAAGGACGGCGCGGCCCCCGGTGGCACTCATGGAGATCGACCGCCCCGGGGGCGATGCGGCGAGGAAGCGGCGGCTGCTTGGGTTTTGGATCGGGGTTAGTCTGGTACCATGTAGGAGGTATAGAGAAGATTTGACGTAATGCATTGGATGTATTATTGAGCCTCCAGTGCGAGTATATATTGAGTACATGACTTGAAAGGCAAGACACCTCCTAGAGATAAATTAGAAACAATTTCTATCTAATACCGGAAAATCTCTAAATACCAAATATATTCATAGCACTCCCTTTGATTGTACTAAATCAACGACAATTAACATGAATTAGAGGGCATAGTATTTTTTGTTTTGACTAGTGAACCAATCCAATCCATTTGCCGCAGAAAAGAGAGAGGAGACCAAGACATCTGTCAACAGTCTCTAGGTGCAGCCTATGGAAGATGCTCACTTGGGATTGGTTCAATCAATTTGTTTGATAGTCTATGACATACTCCCATCTAGTCTTTTCTCCTTCTTGCCTTTTATTTTTCTTTTGAGACTATTTGGATAATTGTAAGTTTTGCAATAATATATTGAGGTTGTTTGCATCAAAGTTCACGGGTGTCACCCTCTGTACAAAACATAATCACGTGCCGCCACTAAAAGAGTCAAGAGATAAAAGGTAAATTCTAAATTTCATTAGATTCTTTTTGAACGCACATATATTTAAATATGAGCAGCAATGCAACATAGTTTGTACTTTGGTGACTGAAGTTATACCCTCCTCACTTTACAATCCTACCAACAGGTGGTTCTCTTCGAGCTGCTTGTGTATCTCCTTATTTCCACTCTCTAATCTTAGATCATTGATCATTAATACATCGCGAATTTGTACAAACTTTAATGCCATTGTCAAATATGAACACCGGCTACTTTAGATCATGAGAACTTACTCGAGAACTGCAAAGAAAGGATGTTTTGAGTGCTGCTTGGTCCTCAATGACGAAAGAATCTTTGAGCATAACTAGATGTCTCCAGCATGTGAGTTAGAACAATGTAAAGGGATCATGTAATAGGGTACTACATCTGTCCTGGTTTATTGGTCCCCTTAGTATTTAGTGCCAAATTTTGGTCATGGATTTAATTAACAAAATGTTAATGCATGTCACAAAAAATAGTGTCATTGGAAACTATGTTCAAGTAAAAATCCAATGATCTAATTTTTTATTACATGCATTAACATTTTGTCAATTAAATATAGGTCAAATTTTGGCAAAAATACGAAGAAGACCAATAAACCAGGACGGAGGTAGTAGCTGCTACTCCCGCAGGAGTCTTTGGGTTTCCATAAAGAGGAAGGGTGAAATAGATAGTAGTAAAGTTTTCCTCGGTTAAGAACCAAGGTTTATCAAACCAGTAGAGCTTCCCCTCCGACAGAGCACCGAAACATGGCTCCAGATGGGATCGTTTCGAAATAGAGGCTTGCTGCGTGATAACATTCTTTTGGGTTCGCCTATGAAGGTTACGAAATATTGGGGTATTTATAGGCCTGGAATTAGGTCAAACGAAGGCTTAGGGGGTCCCCTTGACCTCTTACAGAGTCCATGTGGCTGCCTTATGGGTCCCCTGACCTCTTCCAAAGCTTCTAGAGTCTCTTATTATACAGAAATTTTTTCAAAAAGTTTTGTCGTGTTTGGACCTTCCTATGTATGGATTTCATGCAAAACCAAAAACAAACAAAAAGAATTTTTTTGGCATTGGGCATTAAATTAATAGGTTAGTGTAGAAAAATAAAATAAAAACTATATAAAAATGATAACATAATAGCATTTAACAATAAAAAATTATAGATACGTTGGAGACATATCACTCACCAGTTATGATGACCGAAAAATGACAGCACACCACTATTGCGTGGAGAGAATGATATAGCCGGTCAGTGTTGCCAGAACAAGACCGTAGCTTCGCCTTGATCCAAGCGCAGGAACTCTTCAAGGCTAAGGCACTGTTGCACGGGAAAACTGCAACCCAAGGTGTGGCACAAGGCATCTGATGAAGGTCAATGGGGTCCTAAAAGGGGCTCCTTGGATGCCCGACATGGAAACATTCTAGATGAAGCTTCCATGATCCACGGGTTGAAGATGGGAAGATTTGTTGAACCAGCTTTCAAGACCCACGACTAAAGACGAAGAGCAGTTTAGATGATCCGAGGAGCGTCCCGGACTTGAGGACTGGTTCAGGGGCTACTGATGGTGTCCCAGACTAGGGGTCACTCACCATGTCGTCTCCCGGCTAGGTGGGCCGGGCCGAGGACCCCCCATGGCGGTTCACCAATAGGCCATCTTCAAGAGGCCCATGGCGTATAGAAGGAATATCCCCGGGGACCTTGCACATTCTCCAAGAGTTAGATGTTGTCTATGATACGTCTCCGTTGTATCTACTTTTCCTAACGCTTTTCCTCTTGTTTTGGACTCTAATTTGCATGATTTGAATGAAACTAACCCAGACTGACGTTGTTTTCAGCAGAACTACCATGGTGTTGTTTTTGTGCAGAAATAAAAGTTCTCGGATTGGAACGAAGCTTTATGAGGTATTTTTATACAATAAAAGAGAATTTCTGGAACCAAGAACCTCTGGAGGGGGGCACCTGGGTGGGCACAACCCACCAGGGCGCGCCCAGGTGGGTTGTCCCCACCTGGTCGCCCCACGGACCTCAACCCTGATACTATAAAATCACATTTTTGGAGAAAAAATCAAGGAGAAATAATTATCGCTTTTCACGAGACAGAGCCGCCACCACCTCCTGTTCTTCATCGGGAGGCCAGATCTGGAGTCCGTTTGGGGCTCCGGAGAGGGAGATATTCAATCTTCGTCATCACCAACCCTTCTCCATCGCCAATTCCATGATGCTCCCCACCGGGAGTGAGTAATTACTTCATAGGCTCGCTGGTCGGTGAGGAGTTGGATGAGATTCATCATGTAATCGAGTTAGTTTTGTTAGGGCTTGATCCCTAGTATCCATTATGTTCTGAGATTGATGTTGCTATGACTTTGCCATGCTTAATGCTTGTCACTTGGGGCCCGGGTGCCATGATTTCAGATCTGAACCATTTATGTTATCACCATTATATCTATGTTCTAGATCCGATCTTGCAAGTTATAGTCACCTATTACGTGTTATGATCCGCAAACCCCGAAGTGACAGAAGTCGAGATACTTTCCGGTGATGACCGTAGTTTGAGGAGTTCATGTATTCACTACGTGTTAATGCTTTGTTCCGGTTCTCTATTAAAAGGAGGCCTTAATATCCCTTAGTTTCCAATAGGACCCCGCTGCCACGGGAGGGTAGGACAAAAGATGTCATGCAAGTTCTTTCCATAAGCACGTATGACTATTTACGGAATACATGCCTACATTATATTTATGAACTGGAGCTAGTGCCGTATCACCCTAGGTTATGACTGTTATGTGATGAATATCATCCAACGAATTCACCGATCCAATGCCTACGAATTTCTCTCAGATTGTTCCTGCTAAGTTACTACTGCTATTGTTACTGTAACACTTGCTACAAAATCATTGCTAGCACTGTTGCTGTTACTATTGCTGTTGCTACTACTATCAAAACTATCATACTACTTTGCTACTGATCACTTTATTGCAGACAATTAATCTCCATGTGTGGTTGAATTGACAACTCAACTGCTAATATTTGCAAATATTCTTTGGCTCCCCTTGTGTCGAATCGATAAATTTGGTTGAATACTCTACCCTCAAAAACTGTTGCGATCCCCTATACTTGTGGGTTATCAAGACCTTTTTCTGGCACCGTTGCCGGGGAGCATAGCTATATTTGTTGAGTCACCTAGGATTATTATCAAATTATCACTATGAACAATCTGAAGGATGCTAAGACTAAGATTTTTTCCTCTAAGGCGAGGGGAGGTAAGGAGCTGCCAGCTAGCTCTGCACTTGATTCACCTTCTGTTATAAGTAGTATTGTAACACCACACTACTACCTCTTGAGCACTGCGTTGGTTTTCCCTTGAAGAGGAAAGGGTGATGCAGCAAAGTAGCGTAAGTATTTCCCTCAGTTTTTGAGAACCAAGGTATCAATCCAGTAGGAGGCCACGCGCGAGTCCCTCGCACCTACACAAACAAATAAATCCTCGCAACCAACACGATAAGGGGTTGTCAATCCCTACACGGTCACTTACGAGAGTGAGATCTGATAGATATGATAAGATATTTTGGGTATTTTTATGATAAAGATGCAAAGTAAAGAAAGTGAAATAAAAACGACGCTAGAAATAACTTGTTGTCGGGAGATTAATATGATGGAAAATAGACCCGGGGGCCATAGGTTTCACTAGTAGCTTCTCTCAAGAGCATAAGTATTACGGTGGGTGAACAAATTACTGTTGAGCAATTGACAGAATTGAGCATAGTTATGAGAATATCTAGGTATGATCATGTATATAGGCATCACGTCCGAGACAAGTAGACCGACTCCTGCCTGCATCTACTACTATTACTCCACACATCGACCACTATCCAGCATGCATCTAGAGTATTAAGTTCATAAGAACAGAGTAACGCTTTAAGCAAGATGACATGATGTAGAGGGATAAACTCATGCAATATGATATAAACCCCATCTTGTTATCCTCGATGGCAACAATACAATACGTGCCTTGCTGCCCCTACTGTCACTGGGAAAGGACACCGCAAGATTGAACCCAAAGCTAAGCACTTCTCCCATTGCAAGAAAGATCAATCTAGTAGGCCAAACCAAACTGATAATTCGAAGAGACTTGCAAAGATAACCAATCATACATAAAAGAATTCAGAGAAGATTCAAATATTGTTCATAGATAAACTTGATCATAAACCCACAATTCATCGGTCTCAACAAACACACCGCAAAAGAAGATTACATCGAATAGATCTCCACGAGAGAGGGGGAGAACATTGTATTGAGATCCAAAAAGAGAGAAGAAGCCATCTAGCTAATAACTATGGACCCGAAGGTCTGAGGTAAACTACTCACACATCATCGGAGAGGCTATGGTGTTGATGTAGAAGCCCTCCGTGATCGATGCCCCCTCCGGCGGAGCTCCGGAACAGGCCCCAAGATGGGATCTCACGGGTACAGAAGGTTGCGGCGGTGGAATTAGGTTTTTGGCTCCGTATCTGGTAGTTTGGGGGTACGTAGGTATATATAGGAGGAAGGAGTACGTCGGTGGAGCAACAGGGGGCCCACGAGGGTGGAGGGCGCGCCCAGGGGGGTAGGCGCGCCCCCTACCTCGTGCCCTCCTGGTTGATGTCTTGACGTAGGGTCCAAGTCCTCTGGATCACGTTCGTTCCGAAAATCACGTTCCCGAAGGTTTCATTCCGTTTGGACTCCGTTTGATATTCTTTTTCTGCGAAACTCTGAAATAGGCAAAAAAACAGCAATTCTGGGCTGGGCCTCCGGTTAATAGGTTAGTCCCAAAAATAATATAAAAGTGTATAATAAAGCCCAATAATGTCCAAAACAGAATATAATATAGCATGGAACAATAAAAAATTATAGATACGTTGGAGACGTATCAAGCATCCCCAAGCTTAATTCCTGCTCGTCCTCGAGTAGGTAAATGATAAAAACAGAATTTTTGATGTGGAATGCTACTTGGCATAATTTCAATGTAATTCTTCTTAATTGTGGTATGAATATTCAGATCCGAAAGATTCAAGACAAAAGTTTAATATTGACATAAAAATAATAATACTTCAAGCATACTAACTAAGCAATTATGTCTTCTCAAAATAACATGGCCAAAGAAAGTTATCCCTACAAAATCATATAGTCTGGCTATGCTCTATCTTCACCACACAAAATATTTAAATCATGCACAACCCCGATGACAAGCCAAGCAATTGTTTCATACTTTTGACGTTCTCAAACTTTTTCAATCTTCACGCAATACATGAGCGTGAGCCATGGACATAGCACTATATGTGGAATAGAATGGTGGTTGTGGAGAAGACAAAAAAGGAGAAGACAGTCTCACATCAACTAGGCGTATCAACGGGCTATGGAGATGCCCATCAATAGATATCAATGTGAGTGAGTAGGGATTGCCATGCAACGGATGCGCTAGAGCTATAAGTATATGAAAGCTCAACAAAAGAAACTAAGTGGGTGTGCATCCAACTCGCTTGCTCACGAAGACCTAGGGCATTTTGAGGAAGCCCATCATTGGAATATACAAGCCAAGTTCTATAATGAAAAATTCCCACTAGTATATGAAAGTGATATCATAGGAGACTCTCTATCATGAAGATAATGGTGCTACTTTGAAGCACAAGTGTGGTAAAAGGATAGTAATATTGTCCCTTCTCTCTTTTTCTCTCATTTTTTTATTTGGGCCTTTTCTTTTTTTATGGCCTCTTTTTTTATTTTTTTCGTCCGGAGTCTCATCCCGACTTGTGGGGGAATCATAGTCTCCATCATCCTTTCCTCACTTGGGACAATGCTCTAAAAATGATGATCATCACACTTTTATTTACTTACAACTCAACAATTACAACTCAATACTTAGAACAAAATATGACTCTATGTGAATGCCTCCGGCGGTGTACCGGGATATGCAATGAATCAAGAGTGACATGTATGAAAGAATTATGAACGGTGGCTTTGCCACAAATACAATGTCAACTACATGATCATGCGAAGCAATATGACAATGATGGAGCGTGTCATAGTAAACGGAACGGTGGTAAGTTGCATGGCAATATATCTCGGAATGGCTATGGAAATGCCATAATAGGTAGGTATGGTGGCTGTTTTGAGGAAGGTATATGGTGGGTGTATGATACCGGCGAAAAGTGCGCGGTATTAGAGAGGCTAGCAATGGTGGAAGGAAGAAAAGTGCGTATAATCCATGGACTCAACATTAGTCATAAAGAACTCATATACTTATTGCAAAAATCTACAAGTTATCAAAGCAAAGTATTACGCGCATGCTCCTAGGGGGATAGATTGGTAGGAAAAGACCATCGCTCGTCCCCGACCGCCACTCATAAGGAAGACAATCAATAAATAAATCATGCTCCGACTTCATCACATAACGGTTCACCATACGTGCATGCTACGGGAATCACAAACTTTAACACAAGTATTTCTCAAATTCAAAACTACTCAACTAGCATGACTCTAATATCACCATCTTCATATCTCAAAACAATTATCAAGCATCAAACTTCTCATAGTATTCAACACACTCATAAGAATTTTTCTTTTACTAATCTTGTATGCCTATTATTGTTAAAGCAAACTACCATGCTGTTTTGTAGGACTCTCAAAATAATCTAAGTGAAGCATGAGAGAACAATAGTTTCTATAAAACAAAATCACCACCGTGCTCTAAAAGATATAAGTGAAGCACTAGAGCAAAAACTATATAACTCAAAAGATATAAGTGAAGCACATAGAGTATTCTAATAATTCCGAATCAGTGTGTCTCTCTCAAAAGGTGTGTACAGCAAGGATGATTGTGGTAAACTAAAAAGCAAAGACTCAAATCATACAAGACGCTCCAAGCAAAACACATATCATGTGGTGAATAAAAATATAGCTCCAAGTAAAGTTACCGATGGAAGTAGACGAAAGAGGGGATGCCTTCCGGGGCATCCCCAAGCTTTGGCTTTTGGGCATCCTTAGATTATCTTGGGGTGCCATGGGCATCCCCAAGCTTAGGCTCTTGCCACTCCTTGTTCCATAATCCATCAAATCTTTCACCCAAAACTTGAAAACTTCACAACACAAAACTTAACAGAAAATCTCGTGAGCTCCGTTAGCGAAAGAAAACAAAAGACCACTTCAAGGTACTGTAATGAACTCATTCTTTATTTATATTGGTGTTAAACCTACTGTATTCCAACTTCTCTATGGTTTATAAACTATTTTACTAGCCATAGATTCATCAAAATAAGCAAACAACACACGAAAAACAGAATCTGTCAAAAACAGAACAGTCTGTAGTAATCTGTAACTAACGCAAACTTCTGGAACTCCAAAAATTCAGCCAAAATAGGAAGACCTAGACAATTTGTTTATTGATCAGCAGCAATTGGAATCAATATTTTATCACGTTCTGGTGATTTTTAACAATTATTTTCGTGAACAGAAAGTTTCTGGAATTTACAGCAAGATCAAATAACTATCATCCAAGAAGATCCTATAGGTTTAACTTGGCACAAACACTAATTAAAACATAAAAACAAATCTAACCAGAGGCTAGAACAAATATTTATTCCTAAACAGAAGCAAAAAGCAAAAAACTAAAAATAAAATTGGGTTGCCTCCCAACAAGCGCTATCGTTTAACGCCCCTAACTAGGCATAAAAGCAAGGATAGATCTAGGTATTGCCATCTTTGGTAGGCAAATCTTTAATAAGACATCTATCACCCTTAGGAGTTTATTTCTTTTTATTAATTATCAAACTCCTAGGCACAAAATCGAAAAATTCATTTGTAGCAAATGGTTCCTTAATGATAGCAAAAAGATTGGGATGAATACTTATAGATTTGAGATCCGCAGTTTCCTTACTAGAGGATTCACCCTTGTTTTTAGGAACATACATAAGCTTGGCAATTTTAGTTGGAGGACTTGGAGTATTCTTTACGGAAGAAAAAGCGGTTCCCAAGTTGGTAATGATACCCTCAAGTTTATCGATTCTAGTGGAATCTTGATTTATTCTTTCATTAACTATGGGTTCCTTCTCCTTAATATTTTTCAAAGTGACTCCTACTTTAGATCCATATTGGGTAATTTGGTTGTGGATCTTTTTATCCAGATTTTCAATTAACTCTACGGTAGCAACTTTATTTTCAATAATTTCAAGTCTTTGCATTACATGCTCCAAAGTTAACATAGTTCCATTAACCAAAAGAGGTGGTGAGCCAAACAAATCTATCACAGCATTATAAGAATCAAAAGTATGGCTACCCAAGAAATTCCCTCCGGTAATGGTATCAAGGATATATCTGTACCAAGGAGTAGCGCCTACATAAAAATTGCGGAGAAGAACGGAAGTAGATTGCTTCCTGGTAGATCTATTTTGAGCATTGCAAATTCTATACCAAGTGTCTTTTAGATTTTCTCCTTCCCTTTGCTTAAAATTTAGAACTTCATTCTCGGGAGACAACGGAGAAGATAGAGGACTAGCCATAACGATAAAGCAAGCGAAAAAGAAGCGAACGAAAAAGAGAGGGCGAATAAAACGGCAAGGGTGAAGTGGGGGAGAGGAAAATGAGATGCAAATGGCAAATAATGTAATGCGGGAGATAAGGGTTTGTGATGGGTACTTGGTATGTTGACTTTTGCGTAGACTCCCCGGCAACGGCGCCAGAAATGGCTCGTTGTCGGGAGTCCAAATCTTGACTTGACTTCGCGCAAGCCTCCCCGGCAACGGCGCCAGAAATCCTTCTTGCTACCTCTTGAGCACTGCGTTGGTTTTCCCTTGAAGAGGAAAGGGTGATGCAGCAAAGTAGCGTAAGTATTTCCCTCAGTTTTTGAGAACCAAGGTATCAATCCAGTAGGAGGCCACGCACGAGTCCCTCGCACCTACACAAACAAATAAATCCTCGCAACCAATGCGATAAGGGGTTGTCAATCCCTACACGGTTACTTACGAGAGTGAGATCTGATAGATATGATAAGATAATATTTTTGGTATTTTTATGATAAAGATGCAAAGTAAAGAAAGTGAAATAAAAACGACGTTAGAAATAACTTGTTGATGGGAGATTAATATGATGGAAAATAGACCCCGGGGCCATAGGTTTCACTAGTGGCTTCTCTCAAGAGCATAAGTATTACGGTGGGTGAACAAATTACTGTTGAGCAATTGACAGAATTGAGCATAGTTATGAGAATATCTAGGTATGATCATGTATATAGGCATCACGTCCGAGACAAGTAGACCGACTCCTGCCTGCATCTACTACTATTACTCCACACATCGACCGCTATCCAGCATGCATCTAGAGTATTAAGTTCATAAGAACAGAGTAACGCTTTAAGCAAGATGACATGATGTAGAGGGATAAACTCATGCAATATGATATAAACCCCATCTTGTTATCCTCGATGGCAACAATACAATACGTGCCTTGCTGCCCCTACTGTCACTGGGAAAGGACACCGCAAGATTGAACCCAAAGCTAAGCACTTCTCCCATTGCAAGAAAGATCAATCTAGTAGGCCAAACCAAACTGATAATTCAAAGAGACTTGCAAAGATAACCAATCATACATAAAAGAATTCAGAGAAGATTCAAATATTGTTCATAGATAAACTTGATCATAAACCCACAATTCATCGGTCTCAACAAACACACCGCAAAAGAAGATTACATCGAATAGATCTCCACGAGAGAGGGGGAGAACATTGTATTGAGATCCAAAAAGAGAGAAGAAGCCATCAAGCTAATAACTATGGACCCGAAGGTCTGAGGTAAACTACTCACACATCATCGAAGAGGCTATGGTGTTGATGTAGAAGCCCTCCGTGATCGATGCCCCCTCCGGCGAAGCTCCGGAAAAGGCCCCAAGATGGTATCTCACGGGTACAGAAGGTTGCGGCGGTGGAATTAGGTTTTTGGCTCCGTATCTGGTAGTTTGGGGGTACGTAGGTATATATAGGAGGAAGGAGTACGTCGGTGGAGCAACAGGGGGCCCACGAGGGTGGAGGGCGTGCCCAGGGGGGTAGGCGCGCCCCCTACCTCGTGCCCTCCTGGTTGATGTCTTGACGTAGGGTTCAAGTCCTCTGGATCACGTTCGTTCTGAAAATCACGTTCCCGAAGGTTTCATTCCGTTTGGACTCTGTTTGATATTCTTTTTCTGCGAAACTCTGAAATAGGCAAAAAACAGCAATTCTGGGCTGGGCCTCCGGTTAATAGGTTAGTCCCAAAAATAATATAAAATTGTATAATAAAGCCCGATAACGTCCAAAACAGAATATAATATAGCATGGAACAATAAAAAATTATAGATATGTTGGAGACATATCACACCCCATGCTATTAATCCTGATATGTCACAAGTCATTGATGATGCTACTTTTGCTATGAATGATACTCATGATGATGCTAGTACCTTGCTTGATGATAATGTGCCACTAGGTGAATTTATTGATGAACAACTTGCTAGAACTAAAGCTCTTGAGAATGCTAAAATTGATGAAATTATTGAAACTAATGAAGAGCTTGAAACTGAAAATATTGAAACACCTATTAGATCTAGTTCTCCTAGATATGAATTGCCTAAGATACCGGAAGGTTATGTTCTAGATGAGGAGACAACTAGAGATTTTCTTGCTTGCAATGATAGGGATGATCTTAAGAAATTATTATGCAAACTGAAAGAAAAATCTTTGAATGCTAGAATGAAATGTGATCCTAAGTTTGCTACTTCACCTATCTTTGTTGATGACAAGGATTATGAATTCTCTGTCGACCTAGAGTTGATTACTTTGTTGAATCCGATCCTTTCCATGGTTATGAAACTGAAACTGTTGTGGCACATCTTACTAAGTTGAATGACATAGCCACCTTTTTGCTCATGGTGAGAAAATTTGCTATTATTATATTCTCAAATTATTTCCGTTGTCATTAAAGGGTGATGCTAAGACTTGGTATAATACTCTTGCTCCTGGTTGTGTGCATAGTCCCCAGGATATGATTTACTAATTCTCTGGAAAAAATATTCCTGCTCATAAGAAACAAGCTGCCTTACAGGAAATATTTAACTTTGTGCAAATTGAAGAAGAGAGTCTCCCACAAGCTTGGGGGAGGCTTCTCGAATTGCTTAATGCTTTGCATGATCATCCTCTTAAGAGAAACGGAATACTTGATATCTTCTATAATGGACTAACCGATGCTTCTAGGGACTTCCTAGATAGTTGTGCTAGTTGTGTTTTCAGGGAACGAACTGTTGAACAAGCTGAGGAACTATTGAATAACATATTGAAAAATTATGATGATTGGACTCTTCCCGAACCACCGCCTAAACCTACTCCGAAGAAGAGGGGTATCTTATATCTCAGTCCTGAAGATATGCAAGAGGCAAAGAAATCTATGAAGGAAAAAGGTATTGATGACCCACAAGTATAGGGGATCTATCATAGTCCTATCAATAAGTAATAGTGTCGAACCCAACGAGGAGCAGAAGGAAATGACAAGCGGTTTTTAGTAAGGTATTCTCTGCAAGCACTGAAATTATCGGTAACAGATAGTTTTATGATAAGATAATTCGTAACGGGTAACAAGTAACAAAAGTAAACAAGGTGCAGCAAGGTGGCCCAATCCTTTTTGTAGCAAAGGACAAGCCTGGACAAACTCTTATATAAAGGAAAACGCTCCCGAGGACACATGGGAATTATAGTCAAGCTAGTTTTCATCATGCTCATATGATTCGCGTTCGTTACTTTGATAATTTGATACGTGGGTGGACCAGTGCTTGGATACTGCCCTTCCTTGGACAAGCATCCCACTTATGATTAACCCCTCTCGCAAGCATCCGCAACTACGAAACAAGAATTAAGGTAAACCTAACCATATCATGAAACATGTTGATCCAAATCAGCCCCTTGCGAAGCAACACATAAACTAGGGTTTAAGCTTCAGTCACTCTAGCAACCCATCACCTACTTATTACTTCCCAAAGCCTTCCCCTAGGCCCAAACAATGGTGAAGTGTCATGTAGTCGACGTTCACATGACACCACTAGAGGAAAGACAACATACATCTCATCAAAATATCAAATGAATACCAAATTCACATGACTACTTATAACAAGACTTCTCCCATGTCCTCAGGAACAAACGTAACTACTCACAAATCATGTTCATGTTCATAATCAGAGGGTTATTAATATGCATAAAGGATCTGAACATATGATCTTCCACCAAATAAACCAACTAGCATCAACTACAAGGAGTAATCAACACTACTAGCAACCCACAGGTACCAATCTGAAGTTTTGAGACAAAGATCGGATACAAGAGATGAACTAGGGTTTGAGAGGATATGGTGCTGGTCAAGATGTTGATGGAGATTGACGCCCTCTCGATGAGAGGATTGATGGTGATGACGATGGTGACGATTTCCCCCTCCCGGAGGGATGGTTCCCCGGCAGAACAGCTCCGCTAGAGCCCTAGATTGGTTTCGCCAGGTTCCGCCTGCTACCTCTTGAGCATGCGTTGGTTTTCGCTTGAAGAGGAAAGGGTGATGCAGCAAAGTAGCGTAAGTATTTCCCCCAGTTTTTGAGAACCAAGGTATCAATCCAGTAGGAGGCCACACGCAAGTCCCTCATACGTACACAAACAAATAAGAACCTTGCAACCAACGCGATAAAGGGGTTGTCAATCCCTTCACGACCACTTGCAAAAGTGAGATCTGATAGAGATGATAAGATAATATTTTTGGTATTTTTATGATAAATACTAAAAGTAAAGAAAGCAAAATAAACAGTGACAGAAATAGCTAGTTGACGGGAGATTAATATGATGGAAAATAGATCCGGGGGCCATAGGTTTCACTAGTGGCTTCTCTCAAGATAGCATAAGTATTATGGTGGGTGAACAAATTACTGTCGAGCAATTGATAGAAAAGTGCATAATTATGAGAATATCTAGGCATGATCATGTATATAGGCATCACGTCCGCAACAAGTAGAGCAACTCCTGCCTGCATCGACTACTATTACTCCACACATCGACCGCTATCCAGCATGCATCTAGAGTATTAAGTTCATAAGAACAGAGTAATGCATTAGGTAAGATGACATGATGTAGAGGGATAAACTCAAGCAATATGATATAAACCCCATCTTTTTATCCTCGATGGCAACAATACAATATGTGTCGTTTCCCCTACTGTCACTGGGATCGAGCACCGCATGATTGAACCCAAAGCTAAGCACTTCTCCCATTGCAAGAAAGATCAATCTAGTAGGCCAAACCAAACTGATAATTCAAAGAGACTTGCAAAGATAACCAATCATACATAAAAGAATTTAGAGAAGATTCAAATATTGTTCATAGATAATCTTGATCATAAACCCACAATTCATCGGATCTCGACAAACACACCGCAAAAAGAGTTACATCGAATAGATCTCCAAGAAGATCGAGGAGAACTTTGTATTGAGATCCAAAGAGAGAGAAGAAGCCATCTAGCTAATAACTATGGACCCGAAGGTCTGTGGTAAACTACTCACACATCATCGGAGAGGCTATGGTGTTGATGTAGAAGCCCTCCGTGATCGATGCCCCCTCCGGCGGAGCACCGGAAAAGGCCCCAAGATGGGATCTCACATGTAGAGAAGGTTGCGGCGGTGGAAATAGGGTTTCGTGGTGCTCCTTGATGGTTTCGGGGTACGTAGGTATATATATGAGGAAGAAGTAGGTCAGTGGAGCCACGAGGGGCCCACGAGGGTGGAGGGCGCGCCTAGGGGGGTAGGCGCGCCCCCTGCCTTGTGGCCTCCTCGTTGATTTCTTGACGTCCACTCCAAGTCCTCTGGATCACGTTTGTTCCAAAAATAACTCTCCCGAAGGTTTCATTCCGTTTGGACTCCGTTTGATATTCCTTTTCTACGAAACACTGAAATAGGCAAAAAAACAGCAATTTGCACTGGGCCTTGGGTTAATAGGTTAGTCCCAAAAATAATATAAAAGTGTATAAATAAGCCCATTAAACATCCAAAACAGTTATATATAATAGCATGGAGCAACCAAAAATTATAGATACGTTGGAGACATATCACCGCCTCGAGACAGTGGCGCTTCATCCCGAAAGCTTCCTTCTTATTTTTTCCAGGGCAAAAGACACCGTATATCAGAAGATGGGCATCTGGGGGCTTCCAAGTGGCCCTCGTGGACGGTGGGTGGCCCCCCTCTAGTGCTTTCTTCGCCCAATATTTTTAATATATTCCAAAACTGACTTTCCTGGAGTTTCAGGAATTTTGGAGTTGTGCAGAATAGGTCTCTAATATTTGCTCCTTTTCGAGCCCAGAATTCCAGCTGCCGGCATTCTCCCTGTTCATGTAAACCTTGTAAAATAAGAGAGAAAAGGCATAAGTATTGTGACATAATGTGTAGTAACAACCCATAATGCAATAAATATCGATATAAAAGCATGATGCAAAATGGACGTATCAACTCCCCAAGCTTAGACCTCGCTTGTCCTCAAGCGGAAGCCGATATCGAAAAATATGTCCACATGTTTAGAGATAAAGGTGTCGATAAAATAAAATATGGACATGAGGGCATCATGATCATTCTTAAAACAACAACATATATATATATATATATATATATTGTCATATGATTTCTTATGCTAAAGTAACAATCTATTCACAATGTAAAGTATGATTCAGAAACTTCATTGAAAACTAACAAACTATAATCTCAGTCATTGAAGCAATTGCAATTTATCATAACATCGGAAAGAGTCAATATATAAGAGCTTTTCAGCAAGTCCACATACTCAACTATCATTTAGTCTTTCACAATTTCTAACACTCACGCAATACTTATGGGTATGAAGTTTTAATCGGACACAGGGAAAGATAGGGGCTTATAGTTTTGCCTCCCAACCTTTTACCTCAAGGGTAATGTCAACAATAATGCTTTATGAAAACCCACATCCAATTGGATATATATATCAGGATCTTTCCAACACATAGTGCTTACCAAAGGATAAAGTGTAAAAGGGAAAGGTGAAAATCACCATGACTCTTGTATAAGGTATAAGACAAAAATAAAAGATAGGCCCTTCGCAGAGGGAAGCAGAGATTGTCATGTGATTTTATGGTTGGATGCACAAAATCTTAATGCAAAAGAACGTCACTTTATATTGCCACTTGTGATAGGGACCTTTATTATGCAGTCCGTCGCTTTTATTTCTTCCATATCACAAGCTCGTATAAAGCTTATTTTCTCCACACTAATAGATCATACATATTTAGAGAGCAATTTTATTGCTTGTAACAATGACAACTTACTTGAAGGATCTTACTCAATCCATAGGTAGATATGGTGGACTCTCATGGCAAAACTGGGCTTAAGGATGTTTGGAAGCACAAGTAGTATCTCTATTTGGTGCAAAGAATTTGGCTAGCATGAGGGGGAAAGGCAAGCTCAACATGTTGGATGATCCATGACAACATACTTTATTTCGGATATAAGAAAACATAACACCTTATGTTGTCTTCCTTGTCCAACATCAACCTTTTAGCATGTCATATTTTAATGAGTGCTCACAATCATAAAAGATGTCCAAGATAGTATATTTATATGTGAAAATCTCTCTTTCTTTATTACTTCCTATTAATTGCAACGATGACCAAAACTATGTTTGTCAACTCTCAACAACTTTTATTCATCATACCCTTTATATGTGAAATCATTACTCTCCATAAGATCAATATGATCTCTTTATTCTTTTTGTTCTTTCTTTTATTCCCTCAATATCATAGCAAGATAGCAAAGCCCTCGACTCAAAACTAATCTTTATTATATATAGCTCACGGACTCGATTACATAGAAGGATCATAAAGCAAAACTCAAAACTAGATCATACTAAAACTTTATTCTACTAGATCAAGATATTACCAAAAGGATCGAACTAAGAGAAACGGTAAAGATAGAACTATGATGGTGGTACGATACCGGGGCACCTCCCCCAAGCTTGGCAGTTGCCAAGGGGAGTGCCCATACCCATGTGTTTATGTCTTTTTCTTCGGAGGTGGTGATGTGATATTCCCCTTAGGATATGATTCTCTTCCTCGAGCTTATTGACTTGCTGCTTGAGATCCATTATTTCCCTTCGGAGCTTACCAGTGACGGATAAAGCTCCTTTCACCCATGGATGTTGCATAGCTGCGGGAGAACACGTAACACTCTTTTTCATATTTTCATAAGAAAGAAATTTAACATTGGGAGGGATGACTGAGTTTGGAATTGCTGAGCTTTGAAGTTCCTCCACCGTGAATCTGGCTTGGAGACGAGAGGTAACTTCTTGATCCTCCTCCATGGCACCTATCCTTTTTAAGTCGGCCTCCATCTCTTCCTCCGTTGATGGCCCAAAGTGGTCAGCATCACTGTTTGCTCCTGGCCCCGGTGTCGGATGAAACACCCGACTCTCCCTGACTGACTCTTGAGAAGACATCTTGCTCTAATCTGCGGTAGAAACAACTCAAAACAAAAACAGAGGATTGTGTCGTGGTACGGTGGTCAAAACCTTCGGGAGATTATATAATGAATTTTTACCGACCAAAAGAAGTATCGCGCAAGAAAACAGAGTCCGAAGAACACACGAGGTGCCCACGAGGCAGGGGGATGCGCCCAGGGGGTAGGGCACGCTCTCCAACCTCGTGGATGCCTCGTGTCCTTCCCAAACTACTTCTTATTTTCCTATTTTCTTAAATATTCTAAAACGGAGAAAAATTGCTATTAGAACTGTTTTGGAGTCGGTTTACTTACCGTACCACATACCTATTCCTTTTCGGAGTCTGAAACGTTCTGGAAAGTGTCCCTTATGTACTCCTCTGGGGTTACGGTGTCAATAACATTGGTTTCAACATTTATGGGATTACCTGAGATATAATGTATGATTCTTTGACCGTTCACCACCTTCGGATTTGTGCCTTCGAAGTTGTTGATTTTTATGGCACCGGAACGATAGACCTCCTCGATAACGTAAGGACCTTCCCATTTAGAGAGGAGTTTTCCTGCAAAAAATCTTAAACGAGAGTTGTATAACAAAACATAATCACCTACATTAAACTCACGCTTTTGTATCCTTTTGTCATGCCATCTTTTAACTTTTTCTTTAAACAGTTTGGCATTCTCATAGGCCTGGGTTCTCCACTCATCAAGTGAGCTAATGTCAAATAGTCTCTTCTCACCGGCAAGTTTGAAATCATAATTGAGCTCTTTAATGGCCCAATATGCCTTATGTTCTAGTTCGAGAGGTAAGTGACATGCTTTTCCATAAACCATTTTATACGGAGACATACCCATAGGATTTTTATATGCAGTTCTATAGGCCCATAATGCATCATCAAGTTTCTTGGACCAATTCTTTCTAGATCTATTAACAGTCTTTTGCAAAATTAATTTAATCTCTCTATTACTCAGTTCTACTTGACCACTAGACTGTGGGTGGTATGGAGATGCAATTCTATGATTAACATCATACTTAGCAAGCATTTTACGAAAAGCACCATGAATAAAATGTGAACCACCATCAGTCATTAAGTATCTAGGGACTCCAAACCTCGGAAAAATAACTTCTTTAAGCATCTTAATAGAGGTGTTATGATCAGCACTACTAGTTGGAATAGCTTCTACCCACTTAGTAACGTAATCAACAGCAACTAAAATATGTGTATACCCATTAGAGGAAGGAAACGGTCCCATATAATCAAAGCCCCAAACATCAAATGGTTCAATAACAAGTGAATAGTTCATAGGCATTTCTTGACGTCTACTAATATTACCAATTCTTTGACATTCATCACAAGACAAGACAAACTTACGGGCATCTTTGAAAAGAGTAGGCCAATAAAAACCGGATTGCAATACCTTATGTGCAGTTCTATCTCCAGCGTGGTGTCCTCCATAAGCCTCGGAGTGACACTTGCGTAGGATCTGTTCCTGTTCATGCTCAGGTACACAACGTCTAATAACACCATCTACTCCTTCTTTATAAAGGTGTGGGTCATCCCAGAAGTAATGTCTTAAATCATAGAAAAACTTTTTCTTTTGCTGGTATGTGAAACTAGGTGGTATAAATTTAGCAACAATGTAATTAGCATAATCAGCATACCATGGAGCAGTACGAGAAGCATTTATGACAGCTAATTGTTCATCAGGAAAGCTATCATCAATAGGTAGTGGGTCATCAAGAACATTCTCTAACCTAGACAAGTTGTCTGCAACGGGGTTCTCAGCTCCCTTTCTATCAATAATATGCAAATCAAATTCTTGTAGCAAGAGAACCCATCTAATAAGTCTAGGTTTAGCATCTTTCTTTTCCATAAGATATTTAATAGCAGCATGATCAGTGTGAACAGTTACTTTAGAATCAACAATATAAGGTCTGAACTTATCACAAGCAAATACAACTGCTAAAAATTCTTTTTCAGTAGTAGCATAATTTCTCTGGGCACTGTCTAGAGTTTTACTAGCATATTGGATAACATTTAATTTCTTATCAACTCTTTGTCCTAGAACAGCACCTACAGCATAATCACTAGCATCACACATAATTTCAAAGGGTAAATTCCAATCAGGTGGCTGAACAATAGGTGCAGAAATCAAGGCTTTCTTAAGTATTTCAAATGCTTCTACACAATCATCATCAAAGACAAAAGGAACATCTTTTTGTAAGAGATTAGTCAGAGGCCTAGAAATTTTGAGAAGTCTTTAATGAACCTCCTATAAAAACCGGCATGACCAAGGAAACTTCTTATACCTTTAATGTCCTTAGGACACGACATCTTTTCAATAGCATCAACTTTAGCTTTATCAACTTCAATACCTCTTTCAGAAATTTTATGCCCCAAGACAATACCTTCATTAACCATAAAGTGGCACTTCTCCCAATTCAAGACAAGATTAGTTTCTTCACATCTCTGCAAAACTCGATCAAGGTTGCTTAAGCAATCATCAAAAGAAGTTCCATACACGGAGAAATCATCCATGAAAACCTCAACAATCTTTTCACAAAAGTCAGAGAATATAGCAGTCATACATCTTTGAAAGGTAGCAGGTGCATTACATAAACCAAAAGGCATACGTCTATAAGCAAAGGTACCGAAAGGGCAAGTAAAAGTGGTCTTTTCCTGATCCTCTTTTGACACAGGTATTTGAGAGAAACCAGAATAACCATCTAGAAAGCAAAAATGTGTATGTTTGGATAATCTTTCTAGCATTTGATCAATAAAAGGTAAAGGGTAATGATCCTTTCTAGTAGCTTTATTTAATTTGCGGAAATCAATTACCATTCTATAACCTGTAACAATTCTTTGTGGGATCAATTCATCTTTATCATTAGGAACAACAGTAATACCTCCCTTCTTAGGGACACAATGGACAGGACTTACCCACTGACTATCAGCAACAGGATAAATTATACCTGCCTCCAGAAGCTTTAGTATTTCATTTCTTACCACTTCTTTCATCTTAGGATTTAACCGTCGTTGGTGATCAACAACCGGTTTAGCGTCTTTCTCCAATTTTATTTTGTGCTGGCATAGAGTGGGACTAATGCCCTTAAGATCATCAAGAGTATATCCAATAGCAGCACGGTGCTTCTTCAGAGTTTTCAATAATTTCTCTTCTTCCTGCTCTGAAAGGTTAGCACTAATAATAACAGGATATATCTTCTTTCATCAAGATAAGCATATTTAAGAGTATCAGGTAATGGTTTAAGCTCAAACACGGGATCACCCTTGGGTGGAGGAGGATCCCCTAGAATTTCAACAGGCAAGTTGTGTTTCAAAATAGGTCCCTGTTTAAAGAATACTTCATCTATTTCCCTTCTTTCATTCATAAACATATCATTTTCATGGTCTAGCAAATATTGTTCTAAAGGATCATTAGGAGGCACGGCAATAGAAGCAAGACCAATAATTTCATCTTTACTAGGCAATTCTTTATCATGGGGTTGTCTACGAAATTTAGAAAAATTAAAATCATGAGACATATCCCCTAAACCAACCGTAACAATATCCTTTTCGCAATCTATCCTAGCATTAACAGTATTCAAGAAGGGTCTACCAAATATAATGGGGCAAAAGTCATCTTGTGGGGAACCAAGAACAAGAAAATCAGTAGGATATTTAACTTTCCCACACAAGACTTCAACATCTCTAACAATCCCAACTGGTGAAATAGTATCTCTATTGGCAAGCTTAATTGTAACATCAATACCTTCTATCTCAGCAGGTGCAATATCATGCATAATTTCCTCATATAAGGAATGATGTATTGTACTCGCACTAGAACCCATATCACATAAGCCATGATAACAATGATCTCCTATTTTAACAGAAATAACATGCATGCCTACAACAGGTCTATGTTTATTTTTAGTATCGGGTCTAGCAATTCTAGCAGCTTCATTACAGAAGTAAATAACATGCCCATCAATATTATCGACCAAGAGATCTTTAACCATAGCAATACTAGGTTCAACTTTAATTTGCTTAGGGGTGTAGGTGTTCTAGAATTACTCTTACGAATCGCAGTTGAAGCTTTAGCATGATCCTTTATTCTAACAGGGAAAGGTGGTTTCTCAATATAAGCGGTAGGAACAATAGGATCAACATTATAAGTGATAGTCTTTTCTTCAACTTTAATAGGTTCAACTACTTTTACTTCAATGGGAGGATGATATTTAAACCACTTCTCCTTAGGGAGATCAACATGAGTAGCAAATGATTCACAGAAAGAAGCTACTATCTCAGAGTCAAGTCCATATTTAGTGCTAAATTCACGAAAAACATCGGTATCCATAAAAGATTTAACACAATCAAACTTAGGTGTTATACCTGACTCCTTACCTTCGTCGAGTTCCCAATCTTCAGAGTTGCGTTTAATTCTTTCCAATAAATCCCATCTGAATTCAATAGTCTTCATCATAAAAGAACCAGTACAAGAAGTATCGAGCATGGAGCGATTATTGAGAGAAAGCCGAGCATAAATTTTTTGAATAATAATTTCTCTTGAGAGCTCATGATTGGGGCATGAATATAACATTGACTTAAGCCTCCCCCAAGCTTGAGCGATACTTTCTCCTTCGCGAGGCCAAAAATTATATATATAATTACGATCACGATGAACCAGATGCATAGGATAAAACTTCTGATGAAATTCCAATTTCAATCGGTTGTAGTTCCATGATCCAATATCATCACATAGCCTAAACCATGTCAATGCCTTTCCCTTCAAAGATAAAGGGAAGACCTTCTTCTTGATAACATCCTCGGGCATACCTGCAAGCTTAAATAATCCACAAACTTCATCCTCATAGATTAGGTGCATATCGGGATGTAATGTTCCATCTCCTGTAAAGGATTAGCTAGCAGTTTCTCTATCATACCCGAAGGATTTTCAAAGTAAACATTTTCAGTAGGTTCAGTAGGTTGAGGAGCAACTCTTTGCTCTACTGGTCGGGGTGAAGATACCCCGAACAAGCCCCTCAAAGGATTATTTTCCATAGTAACAAGTGACAGTAAATTTCAGCACACTATATAAATTTTTCCTTACCAAATTCCACTTACCAAAGGCGCTTCACTCCCTGGCAACGATGCCAGAAAAGAGTCTTGATGACCCACAAGTATAGGGGATCTATTGTAGTCCTTTCAATAAGTAAGAGTGTCGAACCCAATGAGGAGCAGAAAAAAATGACAAGCGGTTTTCACTAAGGTATTCTCTGCAAGCACTGAAATTATCGGTAACAGATAGTTTTGTGATAAGATAATTCATAACAGGTAACAAGTAACAAAAGTAAACAAGGTGCAGAAAGGTGGCCCAATCCTTTTTGTATCAAAGGACAAGCCTGGACAAACTCTTATATAAAGGAAAACGCTCCCGAGGACACATGGGAATTATCGTCAAGCTAGTTTTCATCATGCTCATATAATTCGCGTTCGTTACTTTGATAATTTGATATGTGGGTGGACCGGTGCTTGGGTACTGCCCTTCCTTGGACAAGCATCCCACTTATGATTAACCCCTCTCGCAAGCATCCGCAACTACGAAAGAAGAATTAAGGTAAACCTAACCATAGCATGAAACATGTGGATCCAAATCAGCCCCTTACGAAGCAACGCATAAACTAGGGTTTAAGCTTCTGTCACTCTAGCAACCCATCATCTACTTATTACTTCCCAATGCCTTCCCCTAGGCCCAAACAATGGTGAAGTGTCATGTAGTCGACGTTCACATAACACCACTAGAGGAAAGACAACATACATCTCATCAAAATATCGAACGAATACCAAATTCACATGACTACTTATAACAAGACTTCTCCCATGTCCCCAGGAACAAACGTAACTACTCACAAATCATGTTCATGTTCATAATCAGAAGGGTATTAATATGCATAAAGGATCTGAACATATGATCTTCAACCGAATAAACCAACTAGCATCAACTACAAGGAGTAATCAACACTACTAGCAACCCACAGGTACCAATCTGAGGTTTTGAGACAAAGATCGGATACAAGAGATGAACTAGGGTTTGAGAGGAGATGGTGTTGGTGAAGATGTTGATGGAGATTGACACCCTCCCGATGAGAGGATTGATGGTGATGACGATGGTGACGATTTCCCCCTCCCGGAGGGATGTTTCCCCGGCAGAACAGCTCCGCTAGAGCCCTAGATTGGTTTCGCCAGGTTCCGCCTCGAGACTGCAGCGCTTCGTCCCGAAAGCTTCCTTCTTATTTTTTCCAGGGCAAAAGACACCGTATATCAGAAGATGGGCATCGGGGGGCTTCCAAGTGGCCCACGAGGCAGGGGGCGCGCCCAGGGGGGTAGGGCGCACCCTCCACCCTTGCGGACGGTGGGTGGCCCCCCTCTAGTGCTTTCTTCGCCCAATATTTTTAATATATTCCAAAACTGACTTTCATGGAGTTTCAGGACTTTTGGAGTTGTGCAGAATAGGTCTCTAATATTTGCTCCATTTCCAGCCCAGAATTCCAGCTGCCGGCATTCTCCCTCTTCATGTAAACCTTGTAAAATAAGAGAGAAAAGGCATAAGTATTGTGACATAATGTGTAGTAACAACCCATAATGCAATAAATATCGATATAAAAGCATGATGCAAAATGGACGTATTAGGTACTAAAGCCGAGGATGTCAAAAATTTATCTCATATTGAAGAAATACATGGGCTTGAACCACCACCACTACCTAAAGTGGTAGAGGTAAATTCTTTAATGAAATTTAATGACAATGACAATCCTTATAATATGCATCCTAGTCAATGCCTTTATGAGTTTGATAATTACATTAGAAAGCAAGATCACTTCAATGCAAATGTTATGAAACAATTGAAATACAATTATGATATGATTGCTCGCTTGAGTGACTTGTTATTTAGAATTACCAATGATGTTAGAGGTGTAAGAAAACATGCCTCTATGGTTCAAACTCAACTAAAACAAGTTGCTAAATCTCAAAGAGAATTGCTTGATGAAATGAACAATAATATCAATGATCATGCTGTTAGAGTAATGACTAGAGGAGGTAGAATGACTCAGGAACCTCTCTACCCTGAGGGACACCCTAAAAGAATTGAACAAGACTCTCAAAGAGTTAACACTGATGCACCTAGTCCTTCTAAAAAGAAAAAGAAGAAGAAAAATGATAGGACTTTGCATACCTCTAGTGAACCCGAAATAGAAAAACCTCCTGATAATGACAATGATGTTTCTATTTCTGATGCTGAAACTCAATCTGGTAATGAACACTCACCTTCTGATAATGAAAAGAATGATGATGAGGTTCATAAGGACACTCAAACAAATAATAAAGAACTAGACAATGATGTTGAAATAGAACCAGCTGTTGATCCACAACCTAAGAATAAAAGATATGATAAAAGAGACTTTGTGGCTAGAAAACATGGTAAGGAAAGAGAACCATGGGTTCAAAAACCTATGCCCTTTCCACCTAAATCAACTAAGAAGAAGGATGATGAAGAATTTGAACGCTTTGCTGAAATGATTAGGCCAATCTTTTTGTGTACCCGCTTGACTGATATCTTAAAAATGGCCCCTTATGCAAAGTACATGAAAGACATCATCACCAACAAGAGAAAAATACCGGAAGCTGAAATCTCCACCATGCTTGCTAATTATTCTTTTAAAATGGAGTACCTAGGAAACTTGGAGATCCAGGATACCAACTATACCTTGCTCCATCAAAAGAAATTATGTGAAAACTGCTTTATGTGATTTAGGAGCTGGTGTTAGTGTTATGCCTTTCTATTTATATAAAAGACTTGATTTGAATAAACTCACACCTACTGAAATATCTTTGCAAATGGCTGACAAATCAACTGCCATACCTATCGGTATTTCTGAGGATGTGCTCGTTGTTGTTGCAAACATTACTATCTTAACTGACTTTGTTATACTTGAGATACCCGAGGACGACAACATGTCGATTACCCTTGGTAGACCCTTTTTGAATACTGCAGGGGCTGTTATTGATTGCAATAAAAGCAAAGTCACTTTTCATATCAATGGTAATGATCATACGGTGCATTTTCCGAAGAAACAATTCCAAGTGAATGGTGTTAATGTTATTGAAAAATCTCCAACAATCACTATTGGAAGTTTTCAACTACCTCTACCTACTGCCAAAAAGAAATATGAAATGCTTATTGTTGGGAAATTCATATCCCCTTGAGGTAACTTAGTGTTTTACGAAAGTTCTTCGGTTTCATGCTAACCGAAAGTGGTTGTTAATAAGACTTGATCAACCTTATTAATGAATCATTTTTGAGAGGTATGAAGTTGATGAATTTAGTGAGCACTACCTTCTGTCCCTACCTTTTGTTTTCTGTTTTTATTAGTTAAATAAAATAAAATGCCATGTTTTGTCTGTTTTTTGAATTTCCCGTGCAATAAAAAATGACCCAAAAATAAAAGTTCTCAGAATGCTCTGAAAATTTAATACGATTTTTTCTGAATATTTCTGATTTTTTATGCAAATAACATCAGAGGGGGGTGCACCAGGTGGGCAGAACCCACCTGGGCGCGCCAGCACCCCCAGGCGCGCCCTGGTGGGTTGTGGTCCCCATGTGGCCCCCTCACTTATCTCTTTAGCCCATGTCACCACCTACCTCCAGAAAAAAATCACCATTGCTCTCTCTTTCTCGTGTTCTTGGTCTCAAACCCGCGGATTTCAATCTCTTTGCTCGAAGCTCCATTTCCAAAACTGTTTCGGGGAATTGTTGCTTGGTATGTGACTTCTCCATTGGTCCAATTAGTTTTTGCTTTAGTGGTTTATATTTTGAATAATTAGTTACTCTTGGTGTTGTTGTAGATGAGCTTGCATGTTGAATTCTTAGAGTTCTAAGTAGTTTGAATGCTTGATATGGCCTCTAGGCATCCCCATGAGTAGTTACTATCAATTTTGTGAAGTTTTGTTGAGAAAAATTTTGTGAACTAAAAATTTCAGAATTTTGTTCATAGGAAAAAGATGAGTTTCTTTAGGAAGTTTGCTTCCAAGAAGAACTCCAAGGGAGTTATTGGGGAGTCGTCGGATAATGACCTCCACACCCGGAGAATGGCGGAGGTACGGCCGTGCAAATGGCCGCATAACCTGTTGATGGATGGAGCCAAAATCTGTCAAGAGTTTGCACAATATGCCGCTAATGCCGGCCTTACTGACTTCATCGCAAATCATGCTTGAGGATATTGCCGCTTACCGAAACAACCAGGCTGCATCTGAGGAGGCGCCTCAGTAGTGGGACCCTCAGGTGCCCGCTCCACAGCACTTCAACATGGGACCCGAAGGTTACTACGAGTGGTGATTACCAAGTTAGGCCAAAAGCCTAAGCTTGGGGGAGTACGTATTTCCACCGACATTATATTCATGTTCACACACTTCATTCCAGTTGTCAGTGTTCATACTTTTTCATTGTATTATCCATGTTAGATTTATTTTCTCGCGTTCTTCTTGTGTGTTTGAAAAACTTTGAGAAAATCCAAAAATATTTCCTTCTTCTTTTCGGTTTTTCTTTCTAGCGTAGTTAGTTGTAGTGTTAAAAAGAAAACCCAAAAAGATTTCTCGATTCTTCTTTTGATTGCTGGGAGCTTTCCCGTGTAAATAGTTTTTCTCGTTTTTGTTTTTCCTTTAATTTTCTTTATTCTAGAAAAACCAAAACCCCCCAAAATATTTCAGTGTGTTTCTCTGATTGTTTTTGTTTTTATTGAGTCATACCGGGGAGAAGACCACGACGAAAATGTTGAGTGGCTCTCATATGCATTATTGTTGATCTAACAAAGAGCCCATATTACCTTGTCTTCTCCTTTGAATAAAATGTTTGCAGATTCTAGCTTAGTCCACGACACTCTTCCACTATTATTATTTTCAAATCGTTCGGTCGTGCAAGTGAAAGGCAATAATGACGATATTTGATGAACTGGCTGTGGCAGGGAGAAACGGGTATGAACTCAACTTGTTCTATTTTTGTAAATATGTTTAACCTAGCATCCATGATTCAGCCTATTATGATCAAACATGTTTGCAATGACAATTAGAGATTATAGTTTCTCATGCCATGCTTAAGTAGCTAGGAGTGGATAATGATTTATCTTGGATGTCAACATTGCGTTAAAATGATTGTGATGTAGTATGATGATACGGTATCCTCCTCTGAATGTTCGAGTGGCTTGACTAGGTGCATGTCCATGCATGTAGTTGAATCAAAACCAACATAGCCTCTATGATATTTATGTTCATGGTGTTCATATCCTACTCATGCTAGTATCCAATGTTACTTATGCATAATGCGTGTTCATGACCATTTTCGCTCTCTAGCTGGCCGCTTCTCAACCTAATTGCTAGCCTTCGCCTGTACTAAGCGGAATTACTGCTTGTGCTTCAAAATCCTAAAATCCAAGTTATTCCCGATGAGTCCACCATACCTACCTATATGCGGTATTACCCTGCCATCCTAAGTAAATTTGCATGTGCCACCTCTAAAAACTTCAAATAAATATCCTTTTTGTGTGCTTGGATTGTTCATAGAGCGACATGAGGTAGTCATTATCTTCCATGCTAAGCGGGTTATTCTCATGATGAGTGTTTATTCACTCATCCTTGCACGAGAGGGGCGGTAATAGGGATTCCCAGTCCTGATTTCAAATTGCAAATAATTAGTCAAAACTCCCCCATGACTGTTGTTGGTATGGATGGTACCCGTGGATTCGGATCAGCCGTGGAGTGTGTTTGTTGGTGGAGGGGGAGTAAACTTTACTTTTATCGCTTGGGAACCACCACTAATGTGTTTAGCATGGAAGACACTGATAACTAATGGTCACAAAGTAAACAAGAAGGGTGCATTTCTCAAAATTTCATTTACCTCTGTTTTAAAAACTGAGCTCTGGCACCGGTGCAAATCACCGCTTCCCTCTGCGAAGGGATTATCTATTTACTTTTATGTTGTGTCATCACCTTCTCAAATAAGTGCCAGAAACTTAGAGCACTATTGTCATCCTCATGCATTGTGTGTAGCTAATGTTGGGTGCATCGTGACTGGATCTTTTCTACCATGAATTACAATGTTTAGTCACTACTTGAACTTTGGAGGTTCTCTGCATTTATGTTTTGCGGTCTCAGAAAGGGCTAGTGAGATACCACTGTTGTCATATTATATCATGGTTGTTTTGACAAAGTGTTGTTGTTTGAGATATTTTATTATTGCTCGCTAGTTGATTATGTCATTGATATGAGTTAATATAATTTTTAAGAGTTATTGTCGATATGGTTGGTTATAATCTTTGCTGAAAACGTGGGTGCTACTTAAGCTTATTTATGTAAACAAGAGCAAAAGAGTTCGTAAAAGTTTTTCTTTTTCACTTTAAGTTTATCAGTCTACAATATGATTACCTTATATGTTGCTCATCTATCTATAACGCTAGACCCCCTGATGTCTATATAAACCAAAGGATAGGGTTTGTAATAGACACAGAACAATCTCATGGTAGATCAACCTATACTTTGTACTCCACCCCAAATCAATACTAACACAAGCAGGCGTAGGGTATTATCTTTTTGAGAGAGCCCGAATGTAGGTAAAACCTCATGTCCTTGTTACTATCACATCTAGGCTACTAGCTTGAGACCCCTACCCGATATTCGCTGAAAGCGACTCCTTCAGATGGGGTGGTGACCTCCGCTCGTCGCCCAGGGGGAGGCGTCATGATGCTAGGAGTGGGTCGTGGTAGGTAGAGGGCTCCCATGTCATCGCGTCGTCATACCCCTATAGTACCTGGGCTTCCGCTGTCAACGGAATGGAGTGGGAACGGGCTCACTGTCCTTTGGTATAGCCTAGGTCAAGATGCCCATTCTCAAACGTCCCGTACAGCTCATGGTAGGCCCGATCATGCAAGGTGATGTGAAGGGTCACACCACCCTCGTCATCATTATTATTCTAGTTACGGGCCATTGTGGCCATGTATGCTGGCCAATGTGAGGGCCAGCCATGCAGCCCCCTTCCCTAAGGAAGGGATGGCAGTGTCGGAGGTGCCTGCGGGCATCAGCTTCTAGGCATGCCCCAAACACTAGATAAACAACGTATCCTTTTAGCACCTGCTAATAAACGTCGCTGAGATGCTGGGGTGACCCGTCTTGTTCAATTCGGGGGACCCCATTTGCCGCATTGCTGACAACAATGCATGCTCTCGAATTTAAGGATATAGAGGAGATCTTCAAAATTCAAATCTACCATGTGTATTTGCATTGAAAAGCATTTTTTAGAAATGTTTGAAATACCGGTTTAGTTAATAGATGAGTGCTTTTTTCATAAATAAAAAACCTTGCATGCTAGTTACTCAAGCATCCCAAGTTAACCATGTGATAGTTAACCGTGTCAACACCGGTTGGATGATCCATATAATTGAGAGAGAAGTCCAACATGCAAACAATGACTCCCTACCAGCGCAACAACCTTACGCTTGCAATTAATCCATTCTGAGAAATTAGGGTAAACTATGGATTCAAACTATACCGGACACATGACATAAATACAGGCAATTACCATCACGATAAAGCATGGAAAACTAAGGATCCAAAGAAAACATGAGAAGTGACATAAATCCAAAAATTACCCATCGCGACAAAAGCGCGGTAAAGTAAGGCTTCAAACAAAACATGACAACTTGGATAAATCCAATCAATTACCAACCATGACAAAGAATGGTAAACTATGAATCCAAATCAAACATGACATGCAACACAAACCCAATCAGTTACTCATTGCGAGAAAGTGTACGAAACTATAGATAAAAAAACAAAAAAGGGATGGAAACGCGGTACAAACCCAGATGATTACTCGTTATGAGAAAGCATGGTAAACCATGAATTGAAACCAAATAGGAAAGTACATGTGGCCTAAACCCATACACTTACCCATGGCAATAAAGCGTGGTAAACCATGGATTGAAATGGAACAGTGAACAACAAAGCGCGGTAAAACCATGGATCCAAGCCACACATGGAAGGGCGTTTGTCACGAATCTAGGCGATTACTCATCGCGACAAAGTGCGCTATACCATGGATTAAAACCACACATGGAAGGGCCTGTGTCATGAATCCCGACAATTAATCGCCATGAGAAAACACGACAAACTATGGATTCAAACTAGATAAGGATTGTCACGTGACATGAATCCAGACAACCACTTGTCGCGAGAAAGCACGGTAAACTATGGATTCAAACTAGATATGAAGAACACGTGGCACCAATCCAAACAACTAAGATTAACATAATCTTCCTCCTCGATTTCACCATTTAGAAAAGCACTATTAATGTCCATTTGGTATAAGGTGATATCATGGTGATTAGCATAGGCAAGTAAGATGCAGATGGACTCAAGTCTAGCAAGGGGGGCATATGTCTCACCATAGTCCATACCTTCGACTTGAGTGTAGCCTTGGGCGACGAGACGTGCTTTGTTGCGAACAACTTGACCATCTTCGTCTTGCTTGTTGCGAAGCACACATTTGGTACCGATGATGTTGTGGTTGTTGTCGGGCTTCTCGACCAATGTCCACACTTGGTTTCTCTCAAAGTTGTGTAGCTCTTCATGCATGGCATTTATCCAATCCGGATCTTCCAATGCTTCTTCAACCTTCATAGGTTCAATGCTAGAGATGAATGAATAATGTTCACAAAAATTAGCCAAACGAGTTTTAGAGCGAGTGATTCTCCCGGTTTGGATATCATTGAAGATTTGCTCGACAGGATGGTCTCTTGAAAATCTTGCTCGTACTCGTGAGAGCTTTTGCTTGGGTCGGGGTGGAACATATTCTTCATCATCTTGTTCTTCTTCTTGGCCTTCTTCATTGTTGGCGTTGTCGTTCTCTTGTCGTGGTGGTGAAGGAGGTTGATGAGGTTCATCTTGGTGTACTTCCTCGTGTTCTTCATCTTGGTGTGTCCCACTTGTGGATGCTTCCATGTCAACTGTTGGTTCACCTTGTCGTGAGGTAGAAGCTTCCACTTGGAAGGACGAGGTACTTTCCTTCACCTCCGTTGGACGAATCTTGCCAATAGACAAGTCTTGGATTACTTTTGAAGGATCTTTATCTCGTACACAATTGCAATTTCTCTACTTGCGAGCCGTTAGATTCATCAAACTTCACATCTACCGTCTCTTCAACCTTTCGGGTGAAATTATTGCAGACACGGTAAGTGTGAGAGTTTGAGCCATAACCAAGGAGGAAACCTTCATGAGACTTAGGAGCAAATTTAGAACGACGATGCTTATCAAGAATGTAACACTTCGATCCGAATACTCGAAAGTATCCAACTTGGGGTTTGTTACTGGTGAGGAGCTCGTATGCCGTCTTGCCGAGTAGCTTGTGAAGATACAAGCGATTTGTTGCATGACAAGCCGTCTCAACCGCTTCCGCCCAAAAGTGTTTTGGAGTCTTGTACACATCAAGCATCGTTCTCGCCATCTCAATAAGAGTCCGGTTCTTCCTCTCAACAACTCCATTTTGTTGAGGTGTGTACGTAGCCGAGAACTCATGTGAAATACCTTCTTCGTCAAGAAAGGTATCCACATTTGCGTTCTTGAACTCTGTTCCATTGTCGCTTCGAACCTTCTGGATCTTCACTTCAAATTGATTTTGGGCCTTCCTAGTGAAGTTCTTGAATATATTTTGGACCTGCGATTTATCATCAAGAAAGAACACCCACGTAAATCTTGAAAACTCATCGACTATGACTAGACCAAATGAGTTACCACCGAGACTTTTGTAGGCATTGGGACCAAAGAGATCCATATGAAGTAGCTGGAGCGGTCTTCTCGTGGTCATAATGTTCTTCACGGGGTGACTTCCTCCAACTTGTTTTCCTGCTTGACAAGCACTACATAATCTATCCTTGTCAAATACAACATCTTTTACTCCAAGGTTATGATTACCTTTAATAAGCTTATCAAGATTTCGCATGCCCACATGACCTAACCTTGCCACAACCAACCTTTAGAAGATTTAGCAATAAAGCAAGTGCTAGGTTGAGCCTTTTTAGTGAAATCAACAATGTATAGATCACCACTACGTATACTGGTAAATACCATATTATGGTTATCTCTACGAAACACTTGGCAATCTACTTCAGTAAATAGGACATTGAAGCCAAAATCAGCAAGTCTAGATACGGAAAGTAGATTATAGCCAAGAGATTCAACGAGCATAACATTTTGTATGGAGCTATCATGTGAGATGGCCACCTTACCAAGGCCAACCACCTTACCCTTTGAGTTATCACCAAAGGTGACATACTTTCGAGGGCCATCGTTTTCAGCAAGCTCACGAAACATGTCCTTGTCTCCGGTCACATGATCGGTACATCCACTATCAAGGGCCCATTCCTTTCCTCCAGCCATGTAGCCGCGAAGATTGGCCATAAGACCAAAGTGTCTCATCGACTCATCAAGATCAAAGTCACTATCATCATCCTCATCATAGTATCCATGTTCAACATTGTCTTGTGATGGATCAATTCCTAGAGAGGGTGATTCATTAGATTTATGACCATAACAATGTGCATCTTTATGGATTCTAATGACTTCGGAAATGATATTGCTAATGATTCCAACATCTCCTTTGGCACGCATAAGATCACGAAGCTCAAACAAACAATCACCATACTTAGGATCATTAGGACTCATCTTAGTCAAAGCAATAGACTTATGAAGAATCTCATCTAAGTTTTTCAAGGAATTGTTTGGAAATCGTTCCTCAAGGAATCTCCATATAGTGTAGGCACAATCAAGAGTAGGTAAACATCCAATCAAGTTTCTAGGCAAACCTCTAGTGATAAGATTAACAGTTCTAAGGTTGCGAATCATGCCAATAGACTCATCAAGGGTAGTATGCAAAGGATTAACATGAGGTGCACAAGGGCTAGTAATACACTTGTTCAAATGATATTAATTGAAAATCACAAGCATCTCATTTTACCACTCATGAAAGAACTTGCCATCAAGAATGGGCACTCTACGTCTAAGACTCCCCAATGTAGACTCATCCATGTTCGTCCAAAGGTGTTTAAACCAAAGCAATGGAGACCAATGCTCTGATACCAATCGAAAGGATCGAGAAGAGGTGTCTAGAGGGGGTGAATAGACTCTTAACAAAGGAAAGTTGCAGTTTTTATTTTCTTCAAGTTAAGATAGAGTTTTAGCACAAGTTTAAACATTCACAATACATATCAAGCAAGCATGGCAAGAGTATATGAGCAGCGGAAAGTAAAGCATGCAAGTTGCAAGAATGTAAAGGGATGGGATTGGAGTGTGCAAACGCAATTGGAGACACGAAGATTTTTCCATGGTTCCGATAGGTGGTGCTATCGTACATCCACGTTGATGGAGACTTCAACCCACAAAGGGTAACGGTTGCGCGAGTCCACGGAGGGCTCCACCCACGATGGGTCCACGAAGAAGCAACCTTGTCTATCCCACCATGGCCATCGCCCACGAAGGACTTGCCTCACTAGGGTATATCTTCACGAAGTAGGCGATCTCCTTGCCCGTACAAACTCCTTGGTTCAACTCCACAATCTTTACGGAGGCTCCCAAGTGACACCTAACCAATCTAGGAGACACCACTCTCCAAAAGGTAATAGATGGTGTGTTGATGATGAACTCTTTGCTCTTGTGCTTCAAATGATAGTCTCCCCAACATTCAACTCTCTCTCACAGATTTGGATTTGGTGGAAAGATGATTTGAGTGGAAAGCAACTTGGGGAAGGCTAGAGATCAAGATTTATGTGGTTGGAATGGAATATCTTGACCTCAACACATGAGTAGGTGGTTCTCTCTCAGAAAATGTATGCTGGAAGTGTAGGCATGTTCTGATGGCTTTCCTCACGAATGAAGGAAGGGTGGAGGGGTATATATAGCCTCCACACAAATACTAACCATTACACACAATTCACCAAACTCGGTGGGACCGAATCAGAAAACCCGGTCAGACCGATTTAGTTCATAATGTGACCGTTAGGCATTTCGGTGGGACCGATATGATCAACTCGGTGCGACCGATGTGCTAGGGTTAGGGTAAAACCTCATCTCGGTTTGACCGATTACACAAACTCGGTGGGACCAATTTTGGTAATGAGCTAACCAGAGAGTTGGTCAAGCAAACTCGGTGGGTCCGATTACAAATCTCGGTTGGACCAAAATTATTACAACAGGAACCAGAGAGTTTGCAAGCCCATCTCGGTGAGACCGGGATCCCATCGGTGAGACCGAATTGATTAGGGTTTCTGGCAGTGTCTATGTCAAGTGAACTCGGTGGCGCTGGATAGATCAAATCGGTAGGGCCGAGTTTGACTTTTGGTTTGGGACATATGTGGATATGAGAAAGTGGTTGAGGGTTTTGGAGCATATCACTAAGCATTTTGAGTAAGCAAGCCATTAAGGAACACCTCATCCCCTTTTAATAGTATTGGCTTTCCTAAGGACTCAATGTGATCTTGGATCACTAAAATGAAAATGTAGAGTCTTGAGCTTTTGAGCTTTTGCCAATCTTCTATCCTTAACATCTAGAAGGGGTTCCACATCCTCTTGTCAATGCCACTCCATTTGTTGAACTTGTTTGAAATATGCTAGATAAAACCATTAGTCCAACAGGAGATATGTTGACGTTAATTACCAAAACCACCCAGGGAGCACTTGTGCTTTCAATCTCCCCCTTTTTGGTAATTGATGAGAACATACATCAAAGCCTTAGATAATGATATAAGGAATAGTAGGTAAAGCTTTGGGAAGACTTGTAACATGCATAGGACCCCCCTACATGTATGCAATCATGTAAATATGGAATATAAGAGCATGTGACTGCATATGCATGACAGAGCAAGCAATGTTACATGTATCTTGGCTATATGCATCAGAGCAAATGATGTGAATATAGAAATTGCACCTTCATGTTCATGAGTCCTTCTTGCAAACAATATGTACATCAGCAAGAGATCATCATGCACATGAATGTGATGCATATACTTACCTTGTGGTCTTGAGCTGGCTTTGGAAGAGATGAACCTAAGTAAACAAGGTTAGATAACACAAAGCCATCTACTAAACAGAGGAAGAGCAGGAAACCACAAGAGTACCAAGATTGGGATGACATGTAGAAAGTGAGTACTAGGTACTCCTATTGGATATAGACATGTCCCCAAGGGTAAAGATATGCAATGAATTCAAAGATTTTCTTCCCTAGAAGTCTTTCTCCCCCTGAATCTTATATTGGATAATGGGAGAATATAGGGAAAAGAAAATCAGAGCAAAACAGATCAGAGCGGAAACATGACACAAACTAACATGTCTTTCCCCTCTAAAGACATGTGACTTCTCTCCTCTTGAACACCAAGCATCTGGGGTCTTTCTCTCCATTTGAGCATTCTCCCCCTTTGAAGTACTCATTCTCCCCTTTGAAGTACTCTCCCCCTTTTGAAGTGATTAAGCTTTGATGTGATCTCTCTCTCCCACTTTGACATCAATTTCCAAGAAGGGATCTTCTGGATTGTGAGTCAGAATAGGTTTGGTCCTTGAGTCATAAAGCAAAGCAGCATATAGAATGTGATGCTGGTAGAGGACAAGAATCATTGAGTGGAGCTGGAACAAATATGCAGGATGTATATGGCAAAGTGTCTTCTCAGCACTGAAATCGGTAGCATCGAGTTGTTTACTTCGGCAGCACCAAAATGGTTCGGTTTGACCGAAAGTATTAATTCGGTGTGTCCGAGTTCAACACAGAGACGACATTTTGTCACCTCATCTCACTAGGAAAATAGGCTCTCACAAAGATTTGCAAGGAATTAACTAAAGGATTTGCAAAGAATTGGATGCAGGGAATGCAGAACAAAATAGAGAAGAAATCTAGATGAAGTTTTTTTGAAAAAGAAGGGGAACAAATATGCAAGACACAAATGCAAGAACACAGAGAAACACTAGAGAACTTCATCTAGAATTGGTCGGCGACAAAGTCACCTAGAGTATATTGAGTTAGGAGTCAAGTGAGAACACTTGATCATAGGTCATACTCATCGTTTAAGCTCAAAATGGGGTTACCATTTTTCGTTTAAGCATTTTGATGTATTCACATCTTGTTGAGTTGCTTTGACCCATGACTTAGGATAAAGCTTCTCTAAGATGGAATTACATACCTTGGGTGGTGGTGTTGTACTTGATCATGTAGTCGAACTTGTGTGAGATGCTCAAGGTTGATGTAGCTCATCAAGGATTTGGAGCACCCCTTGGATTTGAGTTCATCTACCTACATGGGTTAGTCTTGCAAGGAAGAGCACTTGTGTATCCAATATGACAATCATGAAATTTGATACCAAATGGAATTTGATATATAGAATTTGTCAAAGGATATGTTGAAGGGTTTTTATGCTTCCTTGTCTTCAACCACCATGTTGTAGAGACTTGGTGATGTAGAGATTGCTCAAGTTGTGAGAGAGTTGCAATCCCATGGATTTGGATTCACCCAAGTACCTACAAGGGTTAGATAGCATATAAGGGTGCAAATATATCCAAGACACATGATCATCATCATAAGAGAAATATCAAGGATTAGTCATAGGCTCATGCCTTGCATGTATGCAAATGGAGTATCTACTCCAAGTTTGAAGCATCAATGATGTTCAATTCACCTCTCAAACGATAAAATACTTTCTCATCCAGCAGTTTGGTGAATATATCCGCTGTAACATCCCAAATTTTCAATTTGGAATGTTATACATAGATCATCATTGCATAACATATTTTATTGCATTTTTGAAAAATCCTCAATAAATCCTAAGCAACTCAAGGACCCTCGGAGAGAGTTGGGGATTTTTCCTGATTTTATCATATTTGTTTTTATCAAATAATAAAACGAGGATTTTGGTTTTAATTATTTTCTCTCCGGAAAAATATTTCACATTAAAATAAATGAGAGGAGAAAATATGACTTCTCCAAAACAATTGAAATATTGGAGGAAAAATATTAAAATCATATATTGGATTTTATTCGGATTTTATTTGCAATTTTAATTGCATTAAAAAAATTGCACGTTTTCAAAACTGCATTTTTTGTGTCAAAAAAATGTTCACCTTGTTCTAATTAATTTTATTAGACGGGGAAAATTTGTTTTATTATTTTTGGATTTTTATTTATTTTTCTGCGATTTGTTTTGTTTTCGGTGGAATATTTAAAAAAAAGAAGAGACCGCGCCCGACCGGGCCGAGGCCCAGCCGAGCCAGCCGGCCCACCCCGTCGTCTCCCTCGCGCGCACGCCGCCCGCCGCCGCCGGAGTCCGGCTTGGACACGCCCCGCGCCGCCGCCTTACCCCTCCTCCAAGCCAGCCCCTCCTCTTAAATACCCCCCGCCGCCGCCCCCTCCCTCACCCCGAGCCCCGCCCCCAAGCCGCCGCCGCCGGAACCCGCAACCCCGCCGCCCGAGCTCGCCGCCCGCTCGCCGTTCGCCGCCACCCACGCCGCCCCTCGCCACCCCGTCGCCGCCCCAAGCCCCACCGCACCCCGCCGCCCCCGCCGAGCCCCGCCGGAGCCCGCCGACCCCGCCGGAGCCCCGTCCCGACGAGGTACCGACCCGCCGCCGTTTGCCGGTTTTCTGAAAAAAAAACCGTTCGTTTTTTCTAAAACCCTAGATCGGTTTTTTTCTTCGGTTTTATTATTTAGTGAACGTTCACCGTTCCGTTCGTTTTAACGAACGTGTTCGTCGGATTTTTCGCTGTTAACGAACGTTCGTTCGTTTAACCGTTCGTCAGTTTTCCTTTTTCGTTGATTTTTCCGCGATTATTCCAGATCTCGATTTCAGATCAGATCTTCGTTTTCGTTTAACTTTTCGCTCGTTTATCGGAATCAGGCGATTCAAGCGCCTAGAGTTTCGTCTCAAAATTCTCTTTCCGTTTAACCTACTCAAACAAGTTTTTGCTACTGTAAAATTTGACCTAGATCCAGATTAGTAAACGAAGCTTGTTTCTTTCGCCGTTTGACTTTCGTTGCTTCGTTCGAGTTGATTCTTCTTGCAACCGGAGTTCTTAAGTTGAACTTTCTGGTTGGATCTTTCATTCGAGTTTTACCTGTGCATTAGATGAGTACTTATTGTTTGCTTGTTTGTTTGCGATAGAGTACCCGGAGTGCGCCGCTTGTTACTTCGAATCGCTAGGTTTCGCGGATCATCAGCAAGGCAAGTAACACTTTGATCATACCTTTCCATACCCAGTTTTTATTGCATTAGATCAATCCTCAAACATTGCATGATTAGGATCTAATTAAATTGTGGGTATTGGGAAGTAGTTGAGGTAGTACCTATTGCCCTGTTTATTATCAAACCCTTGGGAGTTACTTCTACGTTGCTATTATATTGCCATGCTATGCTCGTAGATGTGGATTGGGTTTGAGAGATATTCATGACAGATGTGAGATTGTTAATTAATGGTTTACTTAAGGTGGCAACTAAAACTCACATCTGGGTGGATTGAGGTACCTGGGTATTCCAGGATTGCCTGTTTTTCTTTTGGACCGCCACCCAGGCTCAAAGGGATCATGAGATTATTCATGCTAGAAACTTCCGTGTGCAGCCGCAAGCTATTATGGGCTCTAGCATAGTTGATTAAGTTGTGTGAACTCTTACAGTGGTAGACTAGCAGATGTAGGGGAAAGTAGGTGTAACTGTCTACCCATACGTAAGGTGCAAACACTTCTGAAAGACTGTGTCTCGGTCATCCGTTTCTCAAACACCATGTAGTGCGAGAATCCAACGGAGGAGATCGAGTCTTGTGGGGAAAAGTGCGCAAACCTCTGCAGAGTGTACAAACTAATCATGGTTAGCCGTGTCCCCGGTTATGGACAACTTGAGTATCTAGTACTTGGATTATCATGTGAATCTCATCACCATGTTACTTTAATTAATTTTGTTGGGTTAATGATGATACTTAATTGGGATTGAGATGCTGTCAACCATCTCAATGTTTAACAACCACCATGATAGTTAAATAAAATTTATTCCTTTGCAGTAGGGAAAAATTGGCTTTTCGCAAAACTTAACCATAGAGCTTTCCACCAGCCATATATGCATGTAGTATAGCATTATTATGTTCATTATTCTCTATGTGTTATTTGCCAGCATATTCCATGTGCTGACCCGTTTTCGGGCTGCAACGTTTCATGTTGCAGACTTTTCAGACGACGAGTAAGGTGCCTTAGGTCGTGGTCTTATACTCAGTGATGCCGTTGGAGTTGATGGACTCACTTATCTTCCAAGTCTTCCGCTGTTATCGTTTTTAGATGGCCTTAAGCCATATTTATCATACTTATTCTCTTTGGAGATATTCGATGTAATAAGTGTGTGATTGCTACTCTGTTATAAATCCTCCATTTGTACTGTGCGTGTCAGCATTACTGATCCAGGGATGACACTGGTGCACAGCAGCACAGACTATTTGAGGTCTGGTCGCTACAAAGGTGGTATCAGAGCACACGCTGACTGTAGGACACGACCACTAAGCTTAAGCCCTAGAACACTTCTCTCTTCTCATTTCTGACCCCTCTCCACTTTCTACTCTTTTAGGAATGGCGGATGCAAGGAGCAAGTTCATGCAACCAGATGAAGACACGCCTTTTGGACGACACTTGAAGGAAGTCACTAAGTACTTGAACATAGGAATACCAAGCATCACCGGAACCTACAACGCCACATTACCCGAAGAGGAGAGCTGGAAGATTCAAGTTCACATTCCAGGAAGGACGTTTGTGCCAGTTACTGAACCCATAAGATTGGTTTTCGAAGCACCAACCTGGAGTTTAGGGAAGAGCATGGCCGCCCACATCGCTATGGGACGCATTGGAGAAGTCTACCACAGGGAGCTTAAGGATACTATTTATCAGATTTGTGGACGCCGAGACGAGCAATGGGAGATGATCAGAACCAAGAAGGATGGATCAATTGCAGCTTTCATCCAGGAGCAAAACCAACACATTCGTCGCCAGGAGAACCAGATGTGCTCAGACAAGGAAGATCTGAAGAAGGCATTGACGAAGATCAAGGAGCTGGAGGAAGAACTCAAGGCTACACGCGAGGATTATTTGGAGGAAATCGTCGCACTAGTAGGGAAGAATGACGACCTGGAGAAGAAGATTGGAGTATTCATGGGAAATCCAGTGCCAAAAGCAGAAGATGACGAATGCACTTGCCCGGATAACTACATCATCATCGACGACACCGACTCGGAACCAAGTGAAGATGACTTTGTTGATGAAGCTGGAGCAGACATCATGGAGTCTTCAACTGATCAGAATTTCTAGTAGACCACCATATCAGTAGTAGTTTTCCCCCATTTAATAGTATAGTTCAAGCACTTTGTAACGCTAGTTAGATCGATTGTATGCCTTGTTTGAATTGATTGAGTGATATTGATTGTATTTGACTCATGAGCATATGGGTAGTGTTTTCTCTCTAGACCTCATTCTATTCTTAACTCTCATCTTTTCTAACCCATCAGATGCCTCCGAGACGCGACACCGGATTTGTTTTCCCACCGGAGATCACCCAGTTGATTCAGCAACAGAATGCCCTGATGCAAGTGTTAGTGCAGAACCAAGGCAACAACAACAACAACCCACCCCACCACCACCTGTTGATCACTTAGCCCGTTTCTTGAGGCTAAACCCGCCGGTGTTTTCCAGTAGCACCGAGCCGATTGTTGCAGATGATTGGCTCCGCAAAGTTGGAAGGGAGTTGACCACTGCAGGATGCACAGATGCGGAAAGAGTGCGTTTTGCCGCACATCAGCTTGATGGACCCGCAGCATCATGGTGGGAGAATTACACAGCCACACACCCTATTGACACTGTCACATGGGACCAGTTTCAGCAAGCTTTCCGTACAGCTCATGTTTCAGCAGGAGCTATGGCTATGAAGAAGCGTGAGTTTCGCAACCTACGCCAAGGAGGACGCACCGTAGGCCAGTATGTGGAGGATTTCAGTAAGTTAGCACGTTATGCACCAGATGACGTTGCTACAGATGCAGCCAAGCAGGAGAAGTTTTTGGAAGGACTGAATGATGAACTGAGTATGCAGTTGATGGTAGCAACCTTCAACAACTACCAGGAGTTGGTAGATAGAGCACTCATGATTGAAGGGAAGCAGCAGCAGATTGAAAACCGTAAGAGGAAGTATGGACAAGGGAAGTATAATTCTGGAGCTCAGCAGAAGCCACGTTTTGCCCCGAAACCGGGAGGACAGTTTCAGCATACCCATGGAGGAGGTAGTTCGCACAACCATAATGGCTCCAAGAATGGTAATGGGAATGGAGGAAGCAACGGACAGAACCGCACCAACCCATCTACCCCAGCTAAGAGGGACCTGAGCCAAGTCACTTGCTTTAAGTGCCAGAAGACTGGACATTATGCCAATGAATGTCCTGAAGCCCAGAATGGAAATGGCAATGGAAGCTCTGGGAAGAAGCCGAACCCTTTCAACAAAGGACATGTGAACCACGTGAGCGTGGAAGAGGTTGAAGCACAGCCTGATGCAGTAATAGGTAAGTTTTTGGTTAAGTCATTTACTGCAATCGTTCTTTTTGATACTGGTGCATCGCATTCATACATATCAAGGGGATTTGTGGATAAGTTTAAGTTGCCCACCAAAGTTCTCAGAACACCTATGTTAGTAACCTCGCCAGGAGCAGAGTATATGGCAAGCCAAGGATGTTTTCAGATGCCATTGGCCATTGGTAGGCATGTTTTCCCCTCAGACCTAATAATTTTGGAGTCGCAAGGTTTGGATGTGATTTTGGGAATGGATTGGCTATCGATGTATGGAGGAAACATCGATTGCGCCAGTAAGTCGATTTTGCTTACCACCCCAGAAGGAAGAAGGATCAAGTATGTATCCCGGCATATGCCGAAGAGGACTCAAGTGAATTCCTTATCAGGAGTTGTACAGGAGGAAGTACCAGTGGTGAAGGATTACCCGGATGTATTTCCAGAAGAGTTGCCAGGCATGCCACCAGATAGAGACATTGAGTTCTTGATTGAACTTTTGCCAGGCACAGGGCCAATATCTAAGAGACCGTACAGGATGCCCGCAAAAGATTTGGAGGAAATTAAGAAGCAGATTAAGGAGTTACTGGATAAAGGCTATATTCGCCCAAGTTCGTCACCTTGGGGATCACCAGTACTTCTAGTGGAGAAGAAAGATGGATCGTTGAGGATGGTTGTTGATTACCGTGGATTGAATGAAGTGACCATCAAAAACAAGTACCCACTGCCGATGATCAATGATTTGTTTGACCGCTTACAAGGAGCTAAAGTATTTTCCAAGATCGATCTACGATCAGGATACCATCAGTTAAAGATTCGAGAGCAGGATATACCTAAGACGGCTTTTACCACCAGATATGGACTGTATGAGTATACCGTTATGTCATTTGGTCTGACTAACGCACCTGCCTATTTCATGAACCTGATGAACAAAGTGTTTATGGAGTTTTTGGACAAGTTCGTCGTGGTGTTCATTGACGATATTTTAGTCTTTTCCAAGAATGAGGAAGAGCATGAGGAGCATTTGCGATTGGTACTTGAGAAGCTCAGAGAACATCAGTTATATGCCAAGTTCAGCAAATGTGAATTTTGGCTGAAGGAAGTTGGATTCCTCGGACATGTTATTTCTGGAGAAGGAATAGCAGTAGACCCTGCCAAAGTTGACACAGTGACAAGTTGGGAATCACCCACGTCAGTTGGAGAGATCCGGAGTTTTCTTGGACTTGCAGGATACTACCGGAGGTTCATCGAGAATTTCTCGAAGATTGCAAAGCCCATGACTGAGCTACTGAAGAAGGACACCAAATTCAATTGGACCGAGGAATGTGAAGCTAGTTTCCAAGAGTTGAAGAAACGATTGGTTACATCACCAGTGTTGATTCTGCCAGATCAACGCAAGGATTATGAAGTTTATTGCGACGCTTCTCGTCGAGGACTTGGAGCAGTGCTTATGCAGGAAGGAAGAGTTGTGTCATATGCTTCACGACAACTTAAACCCCATGAGAAGAATTATGCTACGCATGATTTGGAGTTAGCAGCCGTGGTGCATGCGTTGAAGACATGGAGACATTTTCTCATCGGAAACCATTGTGAGGTGTACACGGATCACAAGAGTTTGAAGTATATTTTCACGCAGAAGGAGTTAAATCTCAGACAGAGGAGATGGTTGGAGCTTATTAAGGACTATGATATGAGATTGCATTATCACCCAGGAAAGGCTAACGTAGTAGCAGACGCGTTGAGCCGCAAGAGCCATGTCAACACCCTCATGACAGGAGAGTTACCTCAGGAGTTAGCCGAGGACCTTCGCGAGCTATGTTTGGAGATAGTCCCAAGAGGCTACTTAGCGACACTGGAGATTCAGTCTACCTTGATGGAAAGGATCAGAGAAGCTCAGAAGACAGACAAGGAGATTGACGAGATAAAGGAGAAGATGAGCAAAGGAAAAGCCAAGGGATTTCGTGAGGATGAGCACGATACCTTATGGTTTGAGGACCGCGTTTATGTGCCCAATGATCCGGAGATCAGGAAGTTGATTTTGCAAGAGGCCCATGATTCACCGTATTCGATTCACCCAGGAAATACCAAGATGTATTTGGATTTGAAGAATACTTTCTGGTGGACCGGAATGAAGAAGGATATTGCGGAGTATGTAGCAGTTTGTGATGTATGTCAGAGAGTGAAGGCAGAGCATCAGAAGCCAGCAGGATTGCTACAACCATTGCCGATACCCGAATGGAAGTGGGATAAAATAGGCATGGATTTTATCACGGGATTGCCCAGGACTCGTTCAGGCTATGACTCAATATGGGTTGTAGTCGACCGTTTGACGAAAGTAGCTCATTTCATTCCAGTGAAGACCACTTACACCAGTGCTAAGTTGGCAAAGATATACATGACCAGGATCGTATGTTTGCATGGAGTTCCGAGGACCATTGTATCAGACAGAGGAACCCAGTTTACCTCGAAGTTTTGGAAGCAGTTACATGAAACATTGGGAACCAGGCTAGAATTCAGTACAGCCTTTCACCCACAGACAGATGGACAGACCGAGAGAGTCAATCAGATTTTGGAAGACATGTTAAGAGCTTGTGCACTAGATTATGGATCTAGTTGGGACGACAATTTGCCATATGCAGAGTTTTCTTACAACAACAGTTATCAAACCAGTTTGAAGATGGCCCCTTTCGAAGCTTTGTACGGAAGGAGGTGTAGAACACCGTTGTTATGGGACGAAGTTGGAGACCGTCAGTTGTTTGGACCAGATTTGATTAAGGAGTCTGAACAGAAAGTGAGGTTGATTCGCGATAGGCTCAAGGTAGCCCAGTCCAGGCAGAAGAGTTATGCCGATTCCAAACAAAAGGAGACAGTTCACGAAGTCGGAGACAGAGTTTACCTTTGAGTATCACCACTTCGAGGAGTGAAGCGCTTTGGAGTTAAGGGAAAGCTAGCGCCCCGTTTTATCGGACCATACAGAGTTTTGGAACGTATGGGAGAAGTTGCCTACAAGCTGGAATTGCCCGAAGGATTGTCAGGAGTTCATGACGTATTTCACGTTTCCCAGTTAAAGAAGTGCCACGCAGAGATGGCTGAGATACCACTGAGAGATACAGTGCCGCTGGAAGTGATTCGACTGGGAAGTGATTTGACCTATGAGGAGAAACCAGTTAAGATTCTCGAGTATGCCAGCCGAGTTACCCGCAGTAAGGTTATCAAGTTTTGCAAAGTCCAATGGAGTCACCACACGGAAGATGAAGCCACCTGGGAGCGAGAGGAAGATCTACGGAAGGACCACTCTCACCTATTTTCTAGCCAACCCGAATCTCGAGGGCGAGATTCATCTTAAGGGGGGTAGGTTTGTAACATCCCAAATTTTCAATTTGGAATGTTATACATAGATCATCATTGCATAACATATTTTATTGCATTTTTGACAAATCCTCGATAATTCCTAAGAAACTCAAGGACCCTCGGAGAGAGTTGGGTATTTTTCCCGATTTTATCATATTTGATTTTTATCAAATAATAAAACGAGGATTTTGGTTTTAATTATTTTCTCTCCGGAAAAATATTTCACATTAAAATAAAATGAGAGGAGAAAATATGACTTCTCCAAAACAATTGAAATATTGGAGGAAAAATATTAAAATCATATATTGGATTTTATTCGGATTTTATTTGCAATTTTAATTGCATTAAAAAATTGCACGTTTTCAAAACTGCATTTTTTGTGTGAAAAAATGTTCATCTTGTTCTAATTAATTTTATTAGACGGCGAAAATTTGTTTTATTATTTTTGGATTCTTATTTATTTTTCTGTGATTTGTTTTGTTTTCGGCGGAATATTTAAAAAAAAAGAAGAGACCGCGCCCGACCGGGCCGAGGCCCAGCCGAGCCAGCCGGCCCACCCCGTCGTCTCCCTCGCGCGCACGCCGCCCGCCGCCGCTGGAGTCCGGCTCGGACACGCCCCGCGCCGCCGCCTTACCCCTCGTCCAAGCCAGCCCCCCTCTTAAATACCCCCCGCCGCCGCCCCCTCCCTCACCCCGAGCCCCGCCCCCAAGCCGCCGCCGCCGGAACCCGCAACCCCGCCGCCCGAGCTCGCCGCCCGCTCGCCGTTCGCCGCCGCCGACGCCGCCCCTCGCCACCCCGTCGCCGCCCCAAGCCCCACCGCACCCCGTCGCCCCCGCCGAGCCCCGCCGGAGCCCGCCGGAGCCCCGTCCCGACGAGGTACCGACCCGCCGCCGTTTGCCGGTTTTCTGAAAAAAACCGTTCTTTTTTTCAAAACCCTAGATCGGCTTTTTTTTCGGTTTTATTATTTAGTGAATGTTCACCGTTCCGTTCGTTTTAACGAACGTGTTCGTCGGATTTTTCGCTGTTAACGAACGTTCGTTCGTTTAACCGTTCGTCAGTTTTCCTTTTTCGTCGATTTTTCCGCGATTATTCCAGATCTCGATTTCAGATCAGATCTTTGTTTTCGTTTAACTTTTCGCTCGTTTATCGGAATCAGGCGATTCAAGCGCCTAGAGTTCCGTCTCGAAATTCTCTTTCCGTTTAACCTACTCAAACAAGTTTTTGCTACTGTAAAATTTGACCTAGATCCAGATTAGTAAACGAAGCTTGTTTCTTTCGCCGTTTGACTTTCGTTGCTTCGTTCGAGTTGATTCTTCTTGCAAACCGGAGTTCTTAAGTTGAACTTTCTGGTTGGATCTTTCATTCGAGTTTTACCTGTGCATTAGATGAGTACTTATTGTTTGCTTGTTTGTTTGCGATAGAGTACCCGGAGTGCGCCGCTTGTTACTTCGAATCGCTAGGTTTCGCGGATCATCAGCAAGGCAAGTAACACTTTGATCATACCTTTCCATACCCAGTTTTTATTGCATTAGATCAATCCTCAAACATTGCATGATTAGGATCTAATTAAATTGTGGGTATTGGGAAGTAGTTGAGGTAGTACCTATTGCCCTGTTTATTATCAAACCCTTGGGAGTTACTTCTACGTTTGCTATTATATTGCCATGCTATGCTCGTAGACGTGGATTGGGTTTGAGAGATATTCATGACAGATGTGAGATTGTTAATTAATGGTTTACTTAAGGTGGCAACTAAAACTCACATCTGGGTGGATTGAGGTACCTGGGTATTCCAGGATTGCCTGTTTTTCTTTTGGACCGCCACCCAGGCTCAAAGGGATCATGAGATTATTCATGCTAGAAACTTCCGTGTGCAGCCGCAAGCTATTATGGGCTCTAGCATAGTTGAATAAGTTGTGTGAACTCTTACAGTGGTAGACTAGCAGATGTAGGGGAAAGTAGGTGTAACTGTCTACCCATTCATAAGGTGCAAACACTTCTGAAAGACTGTGTCTCGGTCATCCGTTTCTCAAACAGCATGTAGTGCGAGAATCAAGCGGAGGCGATCGAGTCTTGTGGGGAAAAGTGCACAAACCTCTGCAGAGTGTACAAACTAATCATGGTTAGCCGTGTCCCCGGTTATGGACAATTTGAGTATCTAGTACTTGGATTATCATGTGAATCTCATCACCATGTTACTTTAATTAATTTTGATTGGGTTAATGATGATACTTAATTGGGATTGAGATGCTGTCAACCATCTCAATGTTTAACAACCACCATGATAGTTAAATAAAATTTATTCCTTTGTAGTAGGGAAAAATTGGCTTTTCGCAAAACTGTAACCATAGAGCTTTCCACCAGCCATATATGCATGTAGTATAGCATTATTATGTTCATTATTCTCTATGTGTTATATTGCCAGCATATTCCATGTGCTGACCCATTTTCGGGCTGCAACGTTTCATGTTGCAGACTTTTCAGACGATGAGTAAGGTGCCTTAGGTCGTGGTCTTATACTCAGTGATGCCGTTGGAGTTGATGGACTCACTTATCTTCCAAGTCTTCCGCTGTTATCGTTTTTAGATGGCCTTAAGCCATATTTGTCATACTTATTCTCTTTTGAGATATTTGATGTAATAAGTGTGTGATTGCTACTATGCTATAAATCCTCCATTTGTACTGTGCGTGTCAGCATTACTGATCCAGGGATGACACTGGTGCACAGCAGCACAGACTATTTGAGGTCTGGTCGCTACATCCGCCAATTGCTTATCAGTACGAACATGCTTAAGATCAATGTCCCCTTTAGCAACACGATCTCGAATGAAATGATGACGAACTTCAATATGCTTAGTTTGAGAATGTTGCACGGGATTATGAGCAATCTTAATAGCACTCTCATTGTCGCAAAGCAATGGAACATGTTTCACATAGATCCCATAATCCTTAAGAGTTTGGGTCATCCAAAGTAATTGAGCACAACATGAACCGGCGGCAATGTATTCCGCTTTGGTGGTGGATAAGGATACCGAGTTTTGTTTCTTGGAGGACCAAGATACAAGAGAATCTACCAAGAAATTGACAAGTACCTGAAGTGGACTTTCTATCAACCTTGTCTCCGGCATAGTCCGAGTCGGAATAGCCAACAAGATCAAAAGAATACCTCTTAGGATACCAAATGCCAAAATTTGGTGTGTGAATTAAGTATCTCACTATCCTTTTCACAGCCTTAAGATGACATTCTTTGGGGGCCGCTTGATATCGTGCACACATGCACACACTTAGCATAATATTGGGATGGGAGGCACATAGATATAACAATGAACCAATCATAGATCGGTAAACCTTTTGGTCAACCGATTTGCCATCCTTGGTCAAGTCAAGATGTCCACTAGTAGGCATGGTTGCTTTCATACCTTTGCTTTCTTGCATGTTGAACTTCTTGAATAAGTCCTTGGTATACCTTGTTTGAGAAACAAAGGTGCCTTCCTTAGTTTGCTTGATTTGCAAACCAAGAAAGAACTTGAGTTCACTCATCATAGACATCTCAAACTTCTCCGACATTAGCTGCCCAAACTTTTCACTAAAATGAGGGTTAGTCGAACCAAATATAATATCATCAACATAAATTTGGCACACATATAATTCACCATTAACCCTTTTAGTAAAAAGAGTAGAATCTATCTTTCTAATCTCAAAGCCTTCTCAATAAGGAACTTGGTCAAGCATTTATACCACGCTCTAGGAGCTTGTTTAAGACCATAAAGAGCTTTGTGAAGTTTGTAAACATGATGAGGTTTCTTAGGATTGACAAAACCGGGAGGCTGTTTAACATAAACTTCCTCCTCTATTTCACCATTTAGAAAAGCACTTTTAATGTCCATTTGATACAAGGTGATATCATGGTGATTAGCATAGGCAAGTAAGATGCGGATGGACTCAAGTCTAGCAACGGGGGCATATGTATCACCATAGTCCATACCTTCGACTTGAGTGTAGCCTTGGGCGATGAGACGTGCTTTCTTGCGAACGACTTGACCATCTTCGTCTTGCTTGTTGTGAAACACCCATTTGGTACCGATGATGTTGTGGTTGTTGTCGGGCTTCTCGAGCAACGTCCACACTTGGTTTCTCTCAAAGTTGTGTAGCTCTTCATGCATGGCATTTATCCAATCCGGATCTTCCAATGCTTCTTCAACCTTCATAGGTTCAATGCTAGAGATGAATGAATAATGTTCGCAAAAATTAGCCAAACGAGTTTTAGAGCGAGTGATTCTCCCGGTTTGGATATCACTGAAGATTTGCTCGACAGGATGGTCTCTTGAAACTCTTGCTCGAACTCGTGAGAGCTTTTGCTTGGGTCGGGGTGGAACATCTTCTTCATCATCTTGTTCTTCTTCTTGGCCTTCTAAATTGTTGGCGTTGTCGTTCTCTTGTCGTGGTGGTGAAGGAGGTTGATGAGGTTCATCTTGGTGTACTTCCTCGTGTTCTTCATCTTGGAGTGTCCCACTTGTGGATGCTTCCATGTCAACTGTTGGTTCACCTTGTCGTGAGGTAGAAGCTTCCACTTGGACGGACGAGGTACTTTCCTTCACCTCCGTTGGACGAATCTTGCCAATATTCACGTCTTGGATTGCTTCCGAAGGATCTTTATCTCCTACATCAATTGGCAATTGCTCTACTTGCGAGCCATTAGATTCATCAAACTTCACATCTACCGTCTCTTCAACCTTTCGGGTGAGATTATTGTAGACACGGTAAGTGTGAGAGTTTGAGCCATAACCAAGTAGGAAACCTTCATGAGACTTATTAGCAAATTTAGAACGACGATGCTTATCAAGAATGTAATACTTTGATCCGAATACTCGAAAGTATCCAACTTGGGGTTTGTTACCGGTGAGGAGCTCATATGTCGTCTTGCCGAATAGCTTGTGAAGATACAAGCGATTTGTTGCATGACAAGCCGTCTCAACCGCTTCTGCCCAAAGGTGTTTTGGAGTCTTGTACACATCAAGCATCGTTCTCGCCGTCTCAATAAGAGTCCGGTTCTTCCTCTCAACAACTCCATTTTGTTGTGGTGTGTACGTAGCCGAGAACTCATGTGAAGTACCTTGTTCGTCAAGAAAGGTATCCACATTTGCGTTCTTGAACTCTGTTCCATTGTCGCTTCGAACCTTCTGGATCTTCACTTCAAATTGATTTTGGGCCTTCCTAGTGAAGTTCTTGAAGATCTTTTGGACCTGCGATTTATCATCAAGAAAGAACACCCACATAAATCTTGAGAAATCATCGACTATGACTAGACCAAATGAGTTACCACCGAGACTTTTGTAGGCATTGGGACCAAAGAGATCCATATGAAGTAGCTGGAGCGGTCTTCTCGTGGTCATAATGTTCTTCACGGGGTCACTTCCTCCAACTTGTTTTCCTGCTTGACAAGCACTACATAATCTATCCTTGTCAAATATAACATCTTTTACTCCAAGGATATGATTACCTTTAATAAACTTATCAAGATTTCGCATGCCCACATGACCTAACCTTCTATGCCACAACCAACCTTTAGAAGATTTAGCAATAAAGGAAGTTCTAGGTTGACCCTTTTTTAGTGAAATAAACAATGTATAGATCACCTCTACGTATACCGGTAAAGACCATATTATGGTTATCTCTATGAAACACTTGGCAATCTACTTCAGTAAATAGGACATTGAAGCCAAAATCAGCAAGTCTAGATACGGAAAGTAGATTATAGCCAATAGATTCAACGAGCATAACATTTTGTATGGAGCTATCATGTGAGATGGCCACCTTACCAAGGCCAACCACCTTACCCTTTGAGTTATCACCAAAGGTGACATACTTTCGAGGGCCATCGTTTTCAGCAAGCTCACGAAACATGTCCTTGTCTCCGGTCACATGATCGGTACATCCACTATCAAGGGCCCATTCCTTTCCTCCAGCCATGTAGCCGCGAAGATTGGCCATAAGACCAAAGTGTCTCATCGACTCATCGAGATCAAAGTCACTATCATCATCCTTGTCATAGTATCCATGTTCAACATCGTCTTGTGTTGGATCAATTCCTAGAGAGGGTGATTCATTAGATTTATGACCATAACAATGTGCATCTTTATGGATTCTAATGACTTCGGAAATGATATTGCTAATGATTCCAACATCTCCTTTGGCACACATAAGATCACGAAGCTCAAACAAACAATCACCATACTTAGGATCATTAGGACTCATGTTAGTCAAAGCAATAGACTTATGAAGAATCTCATCTAAGTTTTTCAAGGAATAGTTTGGAAATCGTTCCTCAAGGAATCTCCATATAGTGTAGGCACAATCAAGAGTAGGTAAACATCCAATCAAGTTTCTAGGCAAACCTCTAGTGATAAGATTAACAGTTCTAAGGTTGCGAATCATGTCAATAGACTCATCAAGGGTAGGATGCAAAGGATTAACATGAGGTGCACAAGGGCTAGTAATACACTTGTTCAAATGATATTCATTGAAAATCACAAGCATCTCATTTTACCACTCATGAAAGAACTCGCCATCAAGAATGGGCACTCTACGTCTAAGACTCCCCAACGTAGACTCATCCATCTTCCTCCAAAGGTGTTTAAACCAAAGCAACGGAGACCAATGCTCTGATACCAATTGAAAGGATCGAGAAGAGGTGTCTAGAGGGGGGTGTTCTGGTGGCTTTCCTCACGAATGAAGGAAGGGTGGAGGGGTATATATAGCCTCCACACAAAAACTAACCGTTATACACAATTCACCAAACTCGGTGGGACCGAATCAGGAAACCCGGTCAGACCGATTTAGTTCATAATGTGACCGTTAGGCATTTCGCTGGGACCGATATGATCAACTCGGTGCGACCGATGTGCTAGGGTTAGGGTAAAACCTCATCTCGGTTTGACCGATTACACAAACTTGGTGGGACCGAGTTTGGTAATGAGCTAACCAGAGAGTTGGTCAAGCAAACTCGGTGGGTCCGATTACAAATCTCGGTTGGACCAAAATTATTACAACAGGAACCAGAGAGTTTGCAAGCCCATCTCGGTGAGACCGGGATCCCATCGGTGAGACCGAGTTGATTAGGGTTTCTGGCAGTGGCTATGTCAAGTGAACTCGGTGGCGCCGGCTAGATCAAATCGGTAGGGCCGAGTTTGACTTTTGGTTTGGGACATATGTGGATATTAGAAAGTGGTTGAGGGTTTTGGAGCATATCACTAAGCATTTTGAGCAAGCAAGCCATTAAGCAACACCTCATCCCCTTTTAATAGTATTGGCTTTCGTAAGGACTCAATGTGATCTTGGATTACTAAAATGAAAATGTAGAGTCTTGAGCTTTTGAGCTTTTGCCAATCTTCTATCCGTAGCATCTAGAAGGGGTTCCACATCCACTTGTCCACACCACTCCATTTGTTGAACTTGTCTGAAATATGCTAGATAAAACCTTTAGTCCAACAAGAGATATGTTGACATTAATTACCAAAACCACCCAGGGAGCACTTGTGCTTTTAACTACTCATCACAAGAAAGCGCGGTAAACTATTTATTCAAATTGGATACGGGAAACCACGTGGCACCAATCGAGACAACTCATTGTGAGAAAGTGCGTTAAACTATGAATTCAAACCAGATATGGAAGAACACGTGGCACCAATGCAGACAAGTACTCATCACAAGAAAGCGCGGTAAGCTATGGGTTCTAACTGGGTATCAAAGAACACGTGGAACCAATCTAGACAACTACTCATCGCGAGAAAGCGCGGTAAGCTATGAATTCAAACTGGATATGGAAGAACATGTGACACAAATCCAGACCACTACTCATTGCGAGAAAGCGCGATAAACTATGGATTCACAACGGATATGGTAGAATGCGTGGCACAAATCCAAACTACTATTGATCACAAGATAGCGCGGTAAACCAATGATTCAAACCGGATATGGGAAAACGTGTGGCACCAATCGAGACAACTACTCATCGCGAGATAGCGTGTTAAACTATGAATTCAAACCGGATATGGAAGAACACATGACACCAATCCAGACAACTAGTCATTGTGAGAAAGCACGGTAAACTATGAATTCAAACTAGATATGAAAGAACACATGGCACAAATTTCAAACAACCACTCATCACTAGAAAGCACTGTAAGCTATGGATTCAACCCAGATATGGAAGGACACATGGCACCAATCCAGAGAACTACTCATCGCGAGAAAGCACGGTAAACTATGAATTCAAACCAGATATGGAAGAACACATGACACAAATCCAGACCACTACTCATTGCTAGAAAGGCGGTAAATTCTGGATTCACACAGGATATGGAAGAACGCGTCACACAAATCTAAGCAACTACTCATCACAAGAAAGTGCGGTAAGCTATTGATTCAAATAGGATATGGGAAAACATGTGGCACCAATCAAGACAACTACTCATCACGAGAAAAGCGCGATAAACTATGAATTCAAACCAGATATGGCAGAACGCGTGGCACAAATCCAAACTACTACTCATCACAAGAATGCGCGGTAAACTATTGATTCAAACCGGATATGGGAAAACACATGGCACCAATTGAGACAACTACTCATCGCGAGAAAGTGCGTTAAACTATGAATTCAAACCAGATATGGAAGAACACGTGGCACCAATCCAGACAACTAGTCATCGTGAGAAAGCACGGTAAACTATGAATTCAAACCAGATATGAAAGAACACATGGCACAAATTTCAAACAACCACTCATCACTAGAAAGCACGGTAAGCTATGGATTCAACCCAGATATGGAAGGACACGTGGCACCAATCCAGAGAACTACTCATCACGAGAAAGCACGGTAAACTATGAATTCAAACCAGATATGGAAGAACACATGACACAAATCCAGACCACTACTCATCGCTAGAAAGGCGGTAAACTATGAATTCACACAGGATATGGAAGAATGCGTCGCACAAATCTAAGCAACTACTCATCACAAGAAAGTGCGGTAAGCTATTGATTCAAATAGGATATGGGAAAACATGTGGCACCAATCAAGACAACTACTCATCACGAGAAAAGCGCGATAAACTATGAATTCAAACCAGATATGGAAAAACGCGTGGCACAAATCCAAACTACTACTCATCACAAGAATGCGCGGTAAACTATTGATTCAAACCAGATATGGGAAAACACATGGCACCAATTGAGACAACTACTCATCGCGAGAAAGTGCGTTAAACTATGAATTCAAACCAGATATGGAAGAACACGTGGCACCAATCCAGACAACTACTCATCGTGAGAAAAGCACGATAAACTATGAAATCAAACTGGATATAGAAGAATGCGTGACACCAATCCAGACAACTACTCATCGCGAGAAAGTGCGTTAAGCTATGGATTCAAACCGGATATGAAAGCCACACGTGACACCAATCCAGACAACTACTCATCATGAGAAAAGCGCGGTAAACTATGAATTGAAACCAGATATGGTAGAACACATGACACAAATCCAGACCACTACTCATCGCGAGAAAACGCGGTAAACTATGGATTCACACCAGATATGGAGGAACACTTCGCAAAAATCCAAACAACTACTCATCACAAGAAAGCGCGGTAAACTATTGATTCAAACCAGTTATGGGAAAACACGTGGCACCAATCCAGACAACTACTCATCGCGAGAAAATCACGATAAACTATGAATTCAAACCGGATATGGAAGAACATGTGACACCAATCCAGACCACTACTCATCGCAAGAAATCGTGGGAAACTATGGATGCAAAACGGATATGGAAGGACACGTCGCACAAATCCAAACAACTACTCATCACAAGAAAATGTGGTAAGCTATTGATTCAAACATGATATGGAAGAACACATGACACAAATCCAAACAACTGTTGGAAATATGCCATAGAGGCAATAATAAATTGGTTATTATCATATTTCCTTGTTCATTATAAAGGTTTATTATTCATGCTAGAATTGTATTGAACGGAAACTTAAATACATGTGTGAATACATAGACAACATAGTGTCCCTAGTTCGCCTCTACTAGACTAGCTCGTTGATCAAATATGGTTAAGGTTTCCTAACCATAGACATGAGTTGTCATTTGATAACGGGATCATATGTGATGGACAAGACCCAACCGTAAGCTTAACAGTTGATCATATCAGTTTATTGTTATAGCTTTGTTCATGTCAAGTATCTATTCCTAAGACCATGAGATCGTGCAATTCCCTGACACCATAGGAGTACTTAGTGTGTATCCAAACGTCACTTTGTAACTGGATGATCATAAAGGTGCTCTACAGGTATCACCGATGGTGTTTGTTGGGTTTGCATGGATCGAGACTGGGATTTGTCACTCCGTGTGACGGAGAGATATCTCTAGGCCCTCTCAGTAATACAATATTGTAAAAAGCTTGCAAGAAGTGTGCCTAATGATTTAGTCCTGAGATCTTGTATTACGGAACGAGTAAAGAGACTTGCCGGTAACGAGATTGAACTAGGTATGGAGATACCGACAATCGAATCGCGGGCAAGTAACATATCGTCGGACAAAGGGAATTGCATACGGGATTAACCAAATCCTTGATATCGTGGTTCAACCGATAAAAGATCTTTGTGGAATATGTAGGAATCAATATGGGCATCTAGGTCCCGCTATTGGTTATTGAACAGAGAGGTGTCTCGGTCATGACTACATGATTCCCGAACCCGCAGGGTCGCGCGCTTAACGTTCGTTGACGCTAGAGTAGTATTGGGATATTTGATGATTGGTAAGCAAATGTTGTTCGGAGTCCCGGGTGAGATCCCGGGCGTCACGAGGAGTCTCGGAATGGTTGAGAGGTAAAGATTTATTATGGGAACTCATATCTTGGGTTCCGGAAAAAGGTGGAGTTTTTATGGTATTGTACCGTGAAGCTTCCAGAAGGTTCCAGAGGATTCCAGTGGGGTCCGAAAGTCAACAAGTGGGTCCACCATGTCCCAAGGGCTAGCATGGGCTGAGGGGAAGTGCCCTGGCCTTATTGGGCTAGGCGCACCAAGTCCTCAAAAGCCCATGTGGCTAGGGAAGGGGAAAAAGGGAAGTCCTAGTAGGAATAGGATTAGACTTGGTGTCCAAGTCCTCTCCCCCTTGGCTGCGCCCTAGAGCTACAATCCTGACAATGAGTACTAGGGGTACGAATAAGAGGGGCAGACCCTAGCTACGGCGCATGTGTAAACTCGGTGTTTAACGAGTTCAGCCCCCTCTCGGTGGAGGTAAAAGCCCTACATCTCATGCCCTGGGGCTTGCTTTGATTTGATTAGTATGGTTACAAAGGTTGCTCGTGCCCCATCATTGAGGGGGTGCAACTTATATAGAGTGTGGCGCAGCCCCATGTTCTCCACATCGCACGAGCATTAAATGACACTGAATGCATCATTTACACGTGTTATGAGCCTCTACTACGGTAGTAACAGGTAACAGTAGCCATGACTCTGTTTAAAGGATGACTTAGGATTCCTCGACCGTTGCAGCTCCCATGCCGCCTGTTTGCCTCCTTGGTCCGAGTGATGGTTCATCAGCCCAGTGGCGGGTGGTCGTCCAAGTGCCGTTGATCCGTCCGAGTGGACTCCTTGATGTATGCATCCGAATGATGCTATGGTCCAGGGACCTACCCAAGGTGGTGATGGGCCCCATGTGGGCCCCAAATGATGGGTCCTTGACCCTACCTGTAGTCGGTGACCGCATCATTAGCCCTCGAATTGGTTTAGGTTTCACAGAACTATCGAGCCGAACTTTCGGTTAAGTCCGAGTGCTGTGGGAGCACTCAGAATATGTTCCGAATCGTGGCTCGCTGTTCCTTGGGTTAAAACGCAACGGATTCTAGACTACAGGTTTACCCAGATGACCGAGTGATGTTGATTGTCGAGAAAAATCCAGTGGCATTCGTTTGTCTCTCGGAGGAGATAGACTAGGGGCCCAAGTGAGGGCATGCCATCACAACTCAAGTGGCGACGCCGGTATATGGTTTGACTCTTTTGAGAGACGCCACTCCTTATCCCAGGGGAACGCCAGCCCGGACCTTCTACGAGTCCAGGTTTACGAGTCATGCGTCTTGGAGCCTACTGAAAGGGCCAAGTGAACCCGCGGAGGGACGCCAAGCTCGCCACATAGCGATCCTGAAGAAGACTTCAGTCGGGTGTTTAACGTGGCCGTGCACGGGTCCCCATGGAGGATGGTCAGTCGGACTGACATGTGTCCTTTAGGAAAGGAATCACAGGTAATCAATCGGATTGATTCGCCCCAGAAATCATGGGATTTGAATTTGTGCGTACACGCACAGAAGTGGTAACGGCGTGCATTAGTGGGGAAAGTGGGGGCGCGACCACTCGATTTTCGTGCACGATATCTGCCACGTGCTGCGCTTGCTCTACGCGATGCTCTGTCGCGTGTGTCATTGATCCGGAGATCTGCGATGCGAGATGCAATTCGCGATTTGCTTTGTGATGTAAAAGATATGGCGACCGAGGCCAGGACCTCAGGTTCCCTTTCTTCCGCTCCGGCTCCTCCGCTTCCTTTCTCCACTCGAGCGCACAAAACCTCCGCAACGATGGCGAGAGACTCTAGGGCCAAGGCAGAGAAGGTGAAGAAGGCCGGGAAGGCCACCTCTGGCGGCTCCGGTGCGGTGGGGGATTGGATCTCGGTCGCGCGTCTCGTCTCAACTCGGTGAATGTAGGAGCTTGTGGAGGAGGGGCTCATCCCGCATGAAGGATGGCGTCGCCCGGGCGCGAGGGAGGTCGAGCCGGCGCTGCAGGAGGACGAGCGCGTCCTGCTAGTCACCCACATCGAGTGGGATTTCTCTATGCCTCCCACCCTTTTTTTTGAGTGTTCGTCGATTACTTTGGTGTGCAACTCCATCATCTTCCTCCCAATGCCATCATTTACCTTGCAGCCTTCATCTCTCTCTGTGAAAACTTCCTGGGCTGCTATCCCCACTGGGGCATCTTCAAGTATATCTTCACTTGTCGGTCTATGACCGTCAAGAAGGACTTGCTGACTGGCGAGAAGACCAATGTCACCTGCTACTTCTTGAGCTTGCGTTGAATTTTCCCTTGAAGAGGAAAGGGTGATGCAACAAAGTAGAGATAAGTATTTCCCTCAGTTAAGAACCAAGGTATCAATTCAGTAGAAGGCACAAGCAAGTCTCCAATCTATGCACCTGCACACACTAACAAACACTTGCACTCAACGCGAAAAAGGGGTTTTCAATCCCTTCACGGTCTCGAACAAGAGTGAGATCTAATAGAGATAGGTATAAAAGATAAATAAAAGAGCAAACTAAAGTAAACAAAAATAAATTGCAGCAAGGTATTTTTGGGTTTTTTGGTTTATATATCTGAAAATATATGATGGAAAATAGACCCCAGGGCCATAGGTTTCACTAGAGGCATCTCTCTTGAAAGAAAACATACAGTAGGTCAACAAGTTACTGTTGAGAAATTGATAGGAAAGTGCAAAGTTATGACGATATCCAAGGCAATGATTATGAATATAGGCATCACGTCCATGTCAAGTAGACCAACTCCTGCCTGCATCAACTACTATTACTCCACGCATCGACCGCTATCCAACATGCATCTAGAGTATTAAGTTCATAAGAACGGAGTAACGCCTTAAGTAAGATGACATGATGTATAGGGACAAACTCAAGAAATATGATGAAAACCCCATCTTTTTACCCTTGATGGCAACAATACAATATGTGTCTCGCTACCCCTACTTTGTCACTGGGTGAGGACACCGCAAGAAACCCAAAATTAAGCACCTCTCCCATTGCAAGAATAACCAATCTAGTTGGCCAAACCAGACTAATAATTGCCTCTAGGGCATATTTCCTTCAGTCTCCCACTTGCACTAGAGTCAATAATCTAGATTACACAGTAACGATTCTAACACCCATGGAGTCTTGGTGCTGATCATGTTTTGCTCGTGAGAGAGGCGTAGTCAACAGGTCTGCAACATTCAAATCCGTATGTATCTTGCAAATCTCTATGTCTCCCTCCTTGACTTGATCGTGGATGGAATTGAAGCCTCTTGATGTGCTTGGTTCTCTTGTGAAATCTGGATTCCTTTGCCAAGGCAATTGCACCAGTATTGTCACAAAAGATTTTCATTGGACCCGATGCACTAGGTATGACACCTAGATCGGATATGAACTCCTTCATCCAGACTCCTTCATTTGCTGCTTCCGAAGCAGCTATGTACTCTACTTCACACGTAGATCCCGCCATGATGCTTTGCTTAGAACTGCACCAACTTACAGCTCCACCGTTCAATATAAATACGTATTCAGTTTGTGACTTAGAGTCATCCGGATCAGTGTCAAAGCTTGCATCGACGTAACCGTTTACGACGAGCTCTTTGTCACCTCCATAAATGAGAAACATATCCTTAGTCCTTTTCAGGTACTTCAGGATGTTCTTGACCGCTGTCCAGTGATCCACTCCTGGATTACTTTGGTACCTCCCTGCTAAACTAATAGCAAGGCACACATCAGGTCTGGTACACAACATTGCATACATGATAGAACCTATGGCTGAAGCATAGGGAACGACTTTCATTTTCTCTCTATCTTCTGCAGTGGTCGGGCATTGAGTCTGACTCAACTTCACACCTTGTAACACAGGCAAGAACCCTTTCTTTGCTTGATCCATTTTGAACTTCTTCAAAACTTTATCAAGGTATGTGCTTTGTGAAAGTCCAATTAAGCGTCTTGATCTATCTCTATAGATCTTGATGCCCAATATATAAGCAACTTCACCGAGGTCTTTCATTGAAAAACTCTTATTCAAGTATCCTTTTATGCTATCCAGAAATTCTATATCATTTCCAATCAACAATATGTCATCCACATATAATATTAGAAATGCTACAGAGCTCCCACTCACTTTCTTGTAAATACAGGCTTCTCCAAAAGTCTATATAAAACCATATGCTTTGGTCACACTATCAAAACGTTTATTCCAACTCCGAGATGCTTGCACCAGTCCATAAATGGATCACTGGAGTTTGCACAATTTGTTAGCATCCTTTGGATTGATAAAATCTTCGGGTTGCATCATATACAACTCTTCTTCCAGAAATCCAGGAATGCAGTATTTACATTCATTTGCCAAATTTAATGCAGCAATTGCTAACATGATTCAGACGGACTTAAGCATCACTAAGGGTGAGAACATCTCATCGCAGTCAACTCCTTGAACTTTTCGAAAACCTTTCGCAACAAGTCGAGCTTTGTAGACAGTAATATTACCGTTAGCGTCGGTCTTCTTCTTGAAGATCCATTTATTCTCTATGGCTTGCCGATCATCGGGCAAGTCAACCAAAGTCCACACTTTGTTCTCATACATGGATCCCATCTCAGATTTCATGGCCTCAAGCCATTTCGCGGAATCTGGGCTCATCATTGCTTCCTCATAGTTCATAGGTTTGTCATGGTCAAGTAACATGACCTCCAGAACTGGATTGCCGTACCACTCTGGTGCGGATCTTACTCTGGTTGACCTACGAGGTTCAGTAGTAACTTGATCTGAAGTTATATGATCATCATCATTAGCTTCCTCACCGGTTGGTGTAGTAGTCATAGGAACTGATTTCTGCGATGAACTACTTTCCAATAAGGGAGAAGGTACAATTACCTCATCAAGTTCTACTATCCTCCCACTCACTTCTTTCGAGAGAAACTCCTGAGATACAACCATAGCGCCGGCGTCAGCGGCACCGCTATAAATCACGCCGCAGCAAAGACAGCAACACCGGCACAGGAGAAGATAACACTCCGGACGGTGCCGAAGACAATGAAGACCCCATTGAGGCAACTTCCGAACAAGATGAACGGGAAGACGGGCAAGTTAGCCCTGATGAACAGGCCACACACGAGGACTCGGAGGACAGTAATTATCTTCCGATCTCCGAGGATGAGGTGAGCCTTGGCACCGAGGATTTTATTGTGCCGGAGGAACCTCTCAAGCAGGAGCGCTTTAAGCGCCGGCTAATAGCCACTGCAAGGAGCCTGAAAAAGAAGCAGCAGCAGCTTCAAGCTGATCAAGATCTGCTCAACGATAGATGGACTGATGTCCTGGCAGCCGAGGAATATGGCCTTAAACGCCCAACCAAAAGTTACCTGAAGCGCAAATTGCTACCTCAGTTCGATGATGAGGCGCTGGAGCCCGTACCATCATCGCGCAATGCGGCTGACCGACCACCACATGGTCGGGATAAAGCGTCAACTCAAGCCAAACACTAGCCCGCCCCCCTCACCGTAAAGGTAGAGACAAAACAGCTCGGGGACATACATATGACCTGCAGCAGGACTTGGACAGTAGAGCAGGTCAGAACAGATCGATCTATGGATCATGGGGACGTGCCCCGACACGCGATAACGGCTATATATCTAGCCGGACGCAATAATCATACTCACGCCTGGGCCGAGAACCGCAGACGGACTCCATCCGAGCTACGTTGTGACGTGGCCCGATATAGATGGGACAACAGACCCCGCGGTATGGATCGAGGATTTTCTTCTTCACATTCATATGGCCCGCGGCGATGATCTCCATGCCATCAAATACCTCCCACTAAAACTCAAAGGACCAGCCCGGCACTGGTTGAACAGTCTGCCCAAAAACTCAATCAGCAGCTGGGAGGACTTGGAAGAGGCCTTCCTTGACAACTTCCAAGGTACATATGTTCGACCTCCGAATGCCGACGACTTAAGTTACATAATTCAGCAGCCCGAGGAGTCAGCCAGGAAACTCTGGACTAGGTTCTTAACCAAAAAGAATCAGATCATTGACTATCCGGATGCCGAAGCCCTGGCGGCCATTAAACACAGCATCCGAGACGTATGGCTCGCTCGACACCTCGGCCGAGAAAAGCCGAAGTCCATAGCAGCCCTTACGACACTTATGACCCGCTTTTGCGCGGGCGAAGATAGCTGGCTAGCCCGTAGCAACAACAATGCAAGCGAACCTGGCACTATGGAAGCCAGAAATTGCAACGGTAAGCCCCGACGCAACAGACACAAGCGTCGAAACAACGGTGATAATACCGACGACACGACGGTCAACGCCGGATTCAGCGGCTCCAAGTCCGGCCAGTGGAAGAAGCCGTTCAAAAGGAACAATTCGGGCCCATCCAGCTTGGACCGCATACTCGATCACCCATGCCAGATACACGGCACCCCCGACAAACCAACCAATCACACCAACAGAAACTGTTGGGTTTTTAAACAGGCCGACAAGTTAAATGCCGAGAACAAGGAAAAGGGGTCGCAAATTGAGGACGATGACGAGGAGCCCCGTCCACCGAACACAGGGGGACAGAAGAAGTCCCCCCCCCCCAAGTTAAAACGGTGAACATGATATACGCCACCCACATCCCAAAGAGGGAACGCAAGCGCGTGCTCAGGGACGTCTATGCGATGGAGCCAGTCGCCCCAAAGTTCAACCCATGGTCTTCCTGTCCGATCACTTTTGGTCGCAGGGACCATCCGACCAGTATCCGTCATGGCGGTTCAGCCGCACTGGTCCTCGACCCAATCATTGATGGATACCACCTTACGCGAGTCCTCATGGACGGTGGTAGCAGCCTGAACCTACTCTATCTGGATACAGCGCGCAAAATGGGCATTAATCCACCAAGAATTAAGCCCACAAAGACTACCTTTAAAGAGTCATACCAGGTGTAGAGGCCCGCTGTACAGGCTCAATCACCCTAGAGGTTGTCTTCGGATCCCCGGACAACTTCCGAAGCAAAGAGCTGATCTTCGATATCGTCCCCTTTCGCAGCGGCTATCACACACTGCTCGGACGAACCGCATTTGCGCGCTTCAACGAGGTGCCACACTACGCTTATCTTAAGCTCAAGATGCCCGGACCACGCGGCATCATAACAGTCAATGGAAACACGGGACGCTCCCTCCGTACCGAGGAGCACACCGCTGCTTTAGCAGCAGAAGTACAGAGCGGCCTTCTCAAGCAGAACCTTAATTCGTTGCCGAGCTCCCGGACACTGTTAAACGAGTCCGGACTATTCTGCAGCAGGACAACCCAGCTCGTCAAGAGCTCGACTAGCAATTTGGCCTCTGTCCCAGTCCCAACCAAGTGGCGGCATTCGTACCGCGCGTACATAAATATGCACTCAAAATACCATGGGCAAAGACGGAGGCATAACTAGCTTGTGATCCATAATACGGCTCGACCGCTCCTGGACACACATACTTTCAATTTTTCTTTTTTATCCTTTTTAGGTCTCCTTTCCGCAGGTTTCTTCTGACGACCTGATTATCGGTCCTCTCGATAGGATGGATACACCAAGATGGCAAGAAGCACTGGCGTACAAGGGAATTTCTAGGTGGTCTCTTTAACAATCACTCTACCTGCTTTCAGGACCCGCACGCAGCTCTCCCTTGGTTGTGGCATGTCAAATACCCTGGTTGCTTATTGCACCACTTGTACAAATATGCTTTGACGTATTAATGAAACTATAATGGAAACAGTCTGCGGCCCAGCTTTTGCGGCAATAGCTTACTACCCCCCTTTTTCCTTTTTTCTTGATAATCTTCTCAAGATTGCACCCGTACACTTTGGTACGCTTTAAATATGCCAGGGGATTCATTGCACCCATAATACGGCAACAAAGTCCGAACACTTTTTTACAATATAGTTCGGCACCCCGAATTTAGCATTATATGCATTGGCTCCAAATCATGTCTTTGGTCAATAGTTGGGTTGCCCGACTCCTGTGCTTACTACCTTACGTTCCGCAACCTTCTTCTTGTAGACGTTGTTGAGCCTCCAAGTGCAGAGGTTTGTAGGACAGCAGCAAATTCCCTCAAGTGGATGACCTAAGATTTATCAATCCGTGGGAGGCGTAGGTTGAAGATGGTCTCTCTCAAACAACCCTGCAACCAAATAACAAAGAGTCTCTTGTGTCCCCAACACTCCCAATACAATGGTAAATTGTATAGGTGCACTAGTTCAGGGAAGAGATGGTGATACAAGTGCAATATGGATGGTAGATATAGGTCTTTGTAATCTGAAAATATAAAAACAGCAAGGTAGCAAGCGATAAAAGTGAGCGTAAACGGTATTGCAATGCTAGGAAACAAGGCCTAGGGTTCATACTTTCACTAGTGCAAGATCTCTCAACAATAATAACATAATTGGATCATATAACTATCCCTCAACAAGCAACAAAGAGTCAATCCAAAGTCACCAATAGCGGAGAACAAACGAAGAGATTATGGTAGGGTACAAAACCACCTCAAAGTTATCCTTTCTGATCGATCTATTCAAGAGTCCGTAGTAAAATAACATGAAGCTATTCTTTCCGTTCGATCTATCCTAGAGTTCGTACTAGAATAAAACCTTAAGACACATATCAACCAAAACCCTAATGTCACCTAGATACTCCAATGCCACCTCAAGTATCTGTGGGTATGATTATACGATATGCATCACACAATCTCAGATTCATCTATTCAACCAACACAAAGATCTTCAAAGAGTGCCCCCAAAGTTTCTATCGGAGAGTCAAGACGAAAACCTGTGCCAACCCCTATGCATAGATTCACAAGGTGATGGAACCCGCAAGTTGATCACCAAAACATACATCAAGTGAATCAATAGAATACCCCATTGTCACCACGGGTATCCCACGCAAGACATACATCAAGTGTTCTCAAAGCCTTAAAGACTCAATCCGATAAGATAACTTCAAAGGGAAAACTCAATCCATTACAAGAGAGAAGAGGGGGAGAAACATCATAAGATCCAACTATAATAGCAAAGCTCGTGATACATCAAGATCGTGCCAAATCAAGAACACGAGAGAGAGAGATATCAAACACATAGCTACTGGTACATACCCTCAGCCCCGAGGGTGAACTACTCCCTCCTCGTCATGGAGCGCGCCGGGATGATGAAGATGGCCACCGGAGAAGGATTCCCCCCTCCGGTAGGGTGCCGGAACGAGTTTAGATTAGTTTTCGATGGCTACAGAGGCTTGCGGCGGCGGAACTCCTGATCTAGGTTTCTTTTTGGAAGTCTGGGTATATATAAGAGGTTTTGGCGTCGGGAACAAGTCAGGGGGTCCCCGAGGCGGCCACGAGGTAGGGGGGCACGCCCCCACCCTCGTAGGTGCCTCGGGACTCCTCTGGCCCATCTCCGGTGCTCCGTGGGCTTCTTCTGGTCCAAAAATAATCTCTGTCAATTTTCAGGTCAATTGGACTCCGTTTGGTTTTCCTTTTCCGCAATACTCAAAAACAAGGAAAAATAGAAACTGGCTCTGGGCTCTAGGTTAATAGGTTAGTCCCAAAAATCATATAAAATAGCATATAAATGCATATAAAACATCCTAGATGGATAATATAATAGCATGGAACAATAAAAAATTATAGATACGTTGGAGACGTATCAAGCATCCCCAAGCTTAATTCATGCTCATCCTCGAATAGGTAAATGATAAAAACAGAATTTTTTATGTGGAATGCTACCTAACATATTTATCAATGTAATCTTCTTTATTGTGGCAAGAATATTCAGATCCATAAGATTGAAAATAAAAGTTTAATATTGACATGAAAACAGTAATACTTCAAGCATACTAACAAAGCAATCATGTCTTCTCAAAATATCATGGCCAAAGCAAGCTATCCCTACAAAATATATAGTCTGGCTATGCTCTATCTTCATCACACAAAATATTTAAATCATGCACAACCCCGATGACAAGCCAAGCAATTGTTTCATACTTTTGATGTTCTCAAACTTTTTCAATCTTCACGCAATACATGAGCGTGAGCCATGGACATAGCACTATAGGTGGAATAGAATGGTGGTTGTGGAGAAGACGAAAAGGAGAAGATAGTCTCACATCAACTAGGCATATCAACGGGCTATGGAGATGCCCATCAAGAGATATCAATGTGAGTGAGTAGGGATTGCCATGCAACGGATGCACTAGAGCTATAAGTGTATGAAAGCTCAACAAAAGGAACTAAGCGGGTGTGCATCCAACTCGCTTGCTCACGAAGACCTAGGGCATTTTGAGGAAGCCCATCATTGGAATATACAAGCCAAGTTCTATAATGAAAGATTCCCACTAGTATATGAAAGTGACAACATAGGAGACTCTCTATCATGAAGATCATGGTGCTACTTTGAAGCACAAGTGTGGTAAAAGGATAGTAGCATTGCCCCTTCTCTCTTTTTCTCTCATTTTTTTGTTTTTTTGGGCCTTCTCCTTTTTTTATGGCCTCTTTTTTCTTTTCTTTTTTAATTTTTTGTCCGGAGTCTCATCCCAACTTGTGGGGGAATCATAGTCTCCATCATCCTTTCCTCACTTGGGACAATGCTCTAATAATGATGATCATCACACTTTTATTTACTTACCACTCAAGAATTACAACTCAATACTTAGAACAAAATATGACTCTATGTGAATGCCTCCGGCGGTGTACCGGGATTTGCAATGAATCAAGAGTGACATGTATGAAAGAATTATGAATGGTGGCTTTGCCACAAATACGATGTCAACTACATGATCATGCAAAGCAATATGACAATGATGGAGCGTATCATAATAAACGGAACGTTGGAAAATTGCATGGAAATATATCTCGGAATGGCTATGGAAATGCCATAATAGGTAGGTATGGTGGCTGTTTTGAGGAAGGTAAATGGTGGGTGTATGATACCGGCGAAAGGTGCGTGGTATTAGAGAGGCTAGCAATGGTGGAAGGGTGAGAGTGCGTATAATCCATGGACTCAACATTAGTTGTAAAGAACTCACATACTTATTGCAAAAATCTATTAGTTATCGAAACGAAGTACTATGCGCATGCTCCTAGGGGGATAGATTGGTAGGAAAAGACCAACGCTCATCCCCGACCGCCACTCATGAGGAAGACAATCAATAAATAAATCATGCTCCGACTTCATCACATAACGGTTCACCATACGTGCATGCTACGGGAATCACAAACTTTAACACAAGTATTTCTGAAATTCACAACTACTCAACTAGCATGACTCTAATATCACCATCTTCATATCTCAAAACAATCATAAGGAATCAAACTTCTCATAGTATTCAATGCACTTTATATGATAGTTTTTATTATATCCCTCTTGGATGCCCATCATATTAGGGCTAAATTCATAACCAAAGCAAATTACCATGCTGTTTAAGAATCTCAAAATAATATAAGTGAAGCATGATAGTTCATCTATTTCTTCAAAATAAAACCACCGCCGTGCTCTAAAAGGATATAAGTGAAGCACTAGAGCAAACGACAAACTAGTCCGAAAGATATAAGTGAAGATCAATGAGTAGTTGAACAATTATGCAACTATGTGAAGACTCTCTAACATTTAATAATTTCAGATCTTGGTATTTTATTCATACAGCAAGCAAAACAAAAGAAAATAAAATGACGCTCCAAGCAAAACACATATCATGTGGTGAATAAAAATATAGCTCCAAGTAAAGTTACCGATGAACGAAGACGAAAGAGGGGATGCCGTCCGGGGCATCCCCAAGATAAGGCTCTTGGTTGTCCTTGAATATTACCTTGGGGTGCCTTGGGCATCCCCAGTCTTAGGCTCTTGCCACTCCTTATTCCATTGTCCATCGAATCGTTACCCAAAACTTGAAAACTTCACAACACAAAACTCAACAGAAAACTCGTAAGCTCCGTTAGTATAAGAAAATAAATCAACACTTTTGGTACTATTGTGAACTCATTCTAAATTCATATTGGTGTCATATCTAATTTATTCCAACTTATCTATGATTCATACCCTCCGATACTACTCATGGATTCATCAAAATAAGCAAACAACACAATGAAAACAGAATCTGTCAAAAACAGAACAGTCTGTTGTAATATGTATCAAACTTATACTTCTGGAACTCCAACAATTCTGAAATAAATTGGTGGACTTGAGTAACTTGTCTATTAATCATCTTCAAAAATAATCAACCTAAAAGCACTCTCCAGTAAAAAATGGCAGCTAATCTCGTGAGCGCTAAAGTTTCTGTTTTTTACAGCAAGATCATAAAGACTTCACCCAAGTCTTCCCAAAGGTTCTACTTGGCACAAACACTAATTAAAACATAAAACCACATCTAAATATAGGCTAGATGAATTATTTATTACTGAACAGGAGCAAAGCAAAGAACAAAAATAAAATTGGGTTGCCTTCCAACAAGCGCTGACGTTTAACGCCCCTAGCTAGGCATAATGATTTCAATGATGCTCACATAAAAGATAAGAATTGAAACATAAAGAGAGCATCATGAAGAATATGACTAGCACATTTAAGTCTAACCCACTTCCTATGCATAGGGATTTTGTTGGCAAACAACTTATGGGAACAATAATCAACTAGCATAGGAAGGCAAAACAAGCATAACTTCAAGATTTTCAACACATAGAGAGGAAACTTGATATTGTTGCAATTCCTACAAGCATATATTCCTCCCTCATAATAATTTTCAGTAGCATCATGAATGAATTCAACAATATAACCATCACATAAAGCATTCTTTTCATGATCTACAAGCATAGAATTTTTATTAGTCTCCACATAAGCAAATTTCTTCTCATTCAGAATAGTGAGAGTATCATAAGAAACTCGAATACTATAAATTGTTTCCACATTGAAAGAATAAAGTTCAGAAAAACGGTAATCATAATCATGACAAGTTTTATAAATATAATCATCACTACTTTTTATTGCATAAGTATCATCACCATAATTATCATAAGTAGCAACTTTGTTCTCATCATAATCGATTGAAACCTCTTCCAAGATAGTGGAATCATTACTAAATAAAGTCACGACCTCTCCAAATCCACTTTTATAATTATCACAATAAGATTCAACACCCTCCAAAATAGTGGGATCATTGCTTCCTAAAGTTGACACTCTTCCAAACCCACTTTCATCAATATAATCATCATAAGTAGGAGGCATGCTATCATCATAATAAATTTGCATATCAAAACTTGGGAGGCTAGAAATATCATCTTCATTAAACATAGCATCCCCAAGCTTGGTACAAACATTAATTGCAGCAAATAAATTCTCAAACCTGTCATTCTCATCAAACATAGCATCCCCAAGCTTGGGCCTTTTCATATCATAAGCATAATCACTATCATCATTAATAGTATGGATAGTACCAATATTATAACAACTATTATCATCACAATGAGTAGTAGGAGCAACATCATTTGAGGGGGGTTCCTTTTTACCTTTGCTTCTCTGTCTTTTCTTTTTCTTCTTCACATCATGTGTGGGTTTAACCCTCTTTTTTGAGCTCCTTATTAATGAGATTGGTTGAATAGAAAGCTCCTCCTCGTTACCTGATTCATCATAAGAAATAATAGGAGGATATTGGGAAGTCTCTTCCCTTTCATTATTATTCTCTTCATCTTCTATTTGTTTTCTTTTCTTTATGTAATTGTCAATATAAGGATTTTCAATGCAATTCACCGCACAATACATATAAATTCCTCTAGATCAAAATCAAGAACTTTATCAAGGACAAATTCTGGCATATCCTTAGTTATACGTTTCATTTCTTCATAACCCACAAGCAAACTAAGTTCATTATGATGCGCAAAGGAAATCAAGTCATCACAATTTTTGGACACGATACGATCACGAAACAATTTGCATTGGGGATTTAAATGATCACGTTCATTGCAAAGTTCACAAGGATGATTAAGAAAATTTAAATTTTCAGCACCAACATCTAGCCTTTCTTGCAACCATTTGGTTTCTAAATACTTATGCCTCTTGCAAAATCTATCTTCCCTATTTGGTGTGTACTTGCAAATTCTATGCACTCCACAAAAAATGACATGCTTATAAGAGACATTTTCATCATGACTAGTGCAATCATCATTAGTACCATGGATATTCAAAGAGTTCATACTAACAACATTGCAATCATGCTCATCATTCAAAGATGTAGTGCCAAACATTCTAATGCATTCTTCCTCTAGCAATTGAGCACAATTATCGGAATCCTTATTTTCATGAAAGATGTTAAAAAGATGAAGCATATGAGGCACCCTCAATTCCATTTTTTGTAGTTTTCTTTTACAAACTAAACTAGTGATAAAACAAGAAACTAAAAGATTCAATTGCAAGATCTAAAGATATACCTTCAAGCACTCACCTCCCCGGCAACGGCGCCAGAAACTGCTTGATGTCTACTACGCAACCTTCTTCTTGTAGACGTTGTTGGGCCTCCAAGTGCAGAGGTTTGTAGGATAGCGGCAAATTTCCCTCAAGTGGATGACCTAAGGTTTATCAATCCGCGGGAGGCATATGTTGAAGATGGTCTCTCTCAAACAACCCTGCAACCAAATAACAAAGAGTCTCTTGTGTCCCCAACACACCCAATACAATGGTAAATTGTATAGGTGCGCTAGTTCGGCGAAGAGATGGTGATACAAGTGCAATATGGATGGTAGATATAGGTTTTTGTAATATGAAAATATAAAAACAGCAAGGTAGCAAGCGATAAAAGTGAGCGTTAACAGTATTGCAATGCTAGGAAACAAGGCCTAAGGATCATACTTTCACTAGTGCAAGTTCTCTCAACAATAATAACATAATTGGATCATATAACTATCCCTCAACATGCAACAAAGAGTCACTCCAAAGTCACTAATAGTGGAGAACAAACGAAGAGATTATGGTAGGGTACGAAACCACCTCAAAGTTATCCTTTCTGATCGATCTATTCAAGAGTCCGTAGTAAAATAACACGAAGCTATTCTTTCCGTTCGATCTATCCTAGAGTTCGTACTAGAATAAAACCTTAAGACACATATCAACCAAAACCCTAAAGTCACCTAGATACTCCAATGTCACCTCAAGTATCCGTGGGTATGATTATACGATATGCATCACACAATCTCAGATTCATCTATTCAACCAACACAAAGAACTTCAAAGAGTGCCCCAAAGTTTCTACCGGAGAGTCAAGACGAAAACGTGTGCCAACCCCTATGCATAGATTCCCAAGGTCACGGAACCCGCAAGTTGATCACCAAAACATACATCAAGTGAATCAATAGAATACCCCATTGTCACCATGGGTATCCCACGCAAGACATACATCAAGTGTTCTCAAATCCTTAAAGACTCAATCCGATAAGATAACTTCAACGGGAAAACTCAATCCATTACAAGAGAGTAGAGGGGGAGAAACATCATAAGATCCAACTATAATAGCAAAGCTCGCGATACATCAAGATCATGCCAAATCAAGAACACAAGAGAGAGAGAGAGATCAAACACATAGCTACTGGTACATACCCTCAGCCCCGAGGGTGAACTACTCCCTCCTCGTCATGGAGAGCGCCAGGATGATGAAGATGGCCACCGGAGAAGGATTCCCACCTCCAGCAGGGTGCCGAAACGGGTCAAGATTAGTTTTCGGTGGCTACAGAGGCTTGTGGCAGCGGAACTCCCGATCTATGTTTCTTTCTGGAAGTTTGGGTATATATAAGAGGTTTTGGCGTCGGGAACAAGTCAGGGGGGTCCCCGAGGCGGCCACGAGGTAGGGGGCGTGCCCAGAGGGGTAGGGCGCGCCCCCACCCTCGTGGGTGCCTCGGGACTCCTCTGGCCCATCTCCGGTGCTCCGTGGACTTCTTCTGGTCCAAAAATGATCTCCATCAATTTTCAGGTCAATTGGACTTCGTTTGGTTTTCCTTTTCTGCGATACTCAAAAACAAGGAAAAAACAGAAACTGGCACTGGGCTCTAGGTTAATAGGTTAGTCCCAAAAATCATATAAAATAGCATATAAATGCATATAAAGCATCCTAGATGGATAATATAATAGCATGGAACAATAAAAAATTATAGATACGTTGGTGACGTATCATCATGATACGACGAGAGCCGGTCAGCTCTTCGGAGGTTTCAAATCTTTAGCGATTTTTTCCGCATTATGCGATGAATCGGCTCTTAGCCGATCAGGTGTTTACAGTACCCTAGTTCGGATACTAGGGGCTGCGCCTAAATTTTCATTGTCAAACTCCTATGGCTAAGTGAGGGTGATAAAGCCACATAGTCCGATTGCCTGGTTCGTTGCGCTGAACACCTCCTTCAAGGACCAAACAATTGGATCAAGAGTGTTTAGATTCCATCCCGAACACCCCCGTACTACCTACGTGGGGGCTGAAGCCGACGACTGGCTAACTCTCAAAATTTCATAAAACACGGCCGCACAGGAGGTAAAATAGTAAACAAGCATTATATTACATAGCCGAACTTGTTTCATAATACAGAGCGAGATAATATAAATGCATTCATTCAAGGATTACATCCTTCGTACATTGCTTCGCCACAATGCAGGATCCCTCCAGTACATCGCTAAAATATCACTCGGGCGTGCGGTGCTCCTTGCCCGCGGGCGGTCCCTCGGTCGCGACCGTGATAGCATTCATCTTCGCCCACTGCATCTTGACACGGGTGAAGGCCATCCGCGCACCTTCGATGCAGACCGACCGCTTGATGGCATCAACCCGAGGGCAGGCATCGACTAGCCGCTTCACGAGACCGGAGTAGCTGCTGGGTATGGCTTCGGCAGGCCACAGACGGATTATTAAAGTCCTTCATGGCCAGTTCGGCCACCCTATGCAGTTCGACCAGCTGTTTTAGCTGATCGCTAAAGGGCACTGGATGTTCTGGCGCAAGGTATTGCGACCAGAACAGCTTCTCCGTCGAGCTCCCTTCTTTAGCTTGGAAGAATTCCGCAGCGTCCGAAACATTGCGCGGCAGATCCACAAACGCCCCTGGGGAACTGCAATTCCGGGTTAGTAAGAGATACCTCTTCTTCACATACTTGCTTTGCATACTAAAATCCTTACCCGCCGCGATTTTCTTGGCCTCGTGGATCTCTTGGAGGGTGCCCTGGGCTTCAACCCGAGCCTCTTCCGCGCTTCGGCGAGCCTTGGCAAGTTCGGTCTCTTGAGCCGAAACATCGCGCTCCTAGGACTCGCATTTCTTCACGGCATCCTGGAGCTCTTGCTGGATCTCATCAAGCCTGGCCTCGCGCTTCTCACGGGCAGCTTTCTCCTCGGCCTCAGCCAGCGCCTTTTTTAGGATCTCGACCTCGGTCGCCGCTCCTACAAATATCATGGCACTACGGTCAATACGTGTCATTCATTCTTTCCGAATATACAGCAAGTTACCACATACCTTGCTTGTCCTCCAGCTACCTTTTCACAAGGCCGAGCTCTTCTTCGGCCCGCATGAGAGGTTGCGGCCAGCAACGACGCCTGCTTATTCACATAAGACATATTTAGTTAGTTTCCTGCGAAAATTACTTGATCCTCTATCCGACTTTTCCTTCCGAACACCGGACAGTGTCTCAGGGGCTACTGTCTATACTATGACTATCTCTTTTGCATCGCTTACCTCAAAGCCTGTCAGCAGGCTGGTGCAGGCTTCGGTCAGTCCGCTCTTGACGGACTGAACCCTCTCAACCACCGTACCCATAAGGATACGGTGTTCCTCCATAATGGAAGCGCCTCGTAGCGCTTCCAGCAGATTATCCGGTGCCTCTGGTTGGACAGAGGTCACCGGCGGAATAGGCACACCTCCTTCTTTCGAAGGAGGCTGCTTGCCGGATTCCGGAGCCGTATAGGTCTCAGGAACCGTATTCGGCTGGGGTCTGAACTGGACATGGCCCCCATCGCTAGTCTCCATGGGGGCCCCCCTCTCCCGGGTGTCTGGCAGCCGAAGGGTCACCCTCTGGCGCCACCCTGACAGCCTCCCGAACCTCTCCCTGGCCTGGGAAGGTCCTTTGGGACAACACCTCGTCGTCGCCCTTGGTCGTGGGAGAATGAGCGGCCGGCGGTGACTCGCTGGCCATCGCCTTTGAATCCAGCGAACCTCCTGATGAGGATCGCAGGGAGCTATCGTGGGCCGGACTGCAAGCGCATGATTCAACGCGTTAAAACTATGAACCGAAGAGGCTGAATACACGAATGTGTCAGAGTCTTTTGAGTACTCACGATTCGGCCAGGGGCTTGTTTCGGGGGCGCGGCTCTGGGCTGCTTTCGATGTCCCACACAGAGTTATCTACGAAGGAGCTCTTCCCCCTCTTGGACGCCTCCGCCTCCAGACTTGTGGAGGCCGCCCTCATCTTCCTTCCCCCCTCAGGGGGGGAGTTGCTTTCTTCCTCCTCCTCATCGTCGTCCTCGGCGGCGGAGGAGTGGGTCTTGTTGTCTTCGGACGTTACGTCCGAAGCACCCTTGCGGCGGGGGCCACTTTTGGCCCCCTTGGCCTTCTTCTTGGCCTTCTTCTCCGGCGCCTTGTAGGGCGTCGGAACCAGCATCTTCGTCAAGAGCGGGATGGCTGGTTCCTCGGGCAGCAGAGCCGAACACCTAATCCGCTCCGCTTTCTCTGTCCATACCTGAAAAAATAAATAGTGAGGTTTAGATATGTTCCTTGATAAGCAAGTAGAGGATACACCTTGAAACGCGAAAGACTTACCGCACTGGCGGGATGGGCCAGATCGTGCCCACGGTCCTCGGTGGTGTCCGGCGGCGTCTCATTGCCCTTGAAGAGCAACTTCCAGATATCTTCGTGCGTGGTTCCGAAGAGCCTTTCCAAGGTCTGGTGCTTCTCCGGATCGAATTCCCATAAAGGGGAGGTTCGGCTCTGGCAAGGAAGGATCCGGCGAACTAGCATCACCTGGATCATGTTGATGAGCTTGATGTTTTTGTCCACCATGCTTTGGATGCACGTTTGCAGCGCTATCATCTCGTCTGACGAACCAATTCGGGCCCTTCTCTAGCCAGGAGGTGAGCCGCATTGGAGCTCCGGACTTGAATTCGGGAGCCGTGGCCCAGGTGGCGTCGCGGGGCTCTGTGATATAGAACCATAGTTTCTGCCACTCTTTGACGGTCTCCACAAAAGTACCTTTGGGCCATGTGACATTGGGCATCTTGCTCACCATGGCACCTCCGCACTCTGCATGTTGGCCGTCCACCACCTTCGGCTTCACGTTGAAGATCTTAAGCCACAGTCCGAAGTGAGGTGGAATGTGGAGGAAGGCCTCGCACACGACAATGAATGCCGAGATGTTGAGGAAGGAGTTTGGGGCTAGATCATGGAAATCTAGCCCGTAATAGAACATGAGTCCACGAACGAAAAGGGTGGAAAGGAAACCCTAACCAGCGGACGAAATGGGGGATGAACACCACCCTCTCATTGGGCTTCGGGGTGGGGATGATTTGCCCCTTGGCCGGAAGCCGGTGGGCGATTTCTTTCACCAGGTACCCGGCCTCCCAAAGCTTGGTGATGTCCTTCTCCTTGGCGGAGGAGGCCATCCACTTGGCTTGCGCTCTAGATCCGGACATGGTCGAGTGCTTTCTTGAGGCGGAAAAGATGAGGACTTGGGCGCTGGAGCTCGAGAATGGGAGGGCAGAAAGAGAGAGAAGGCGTGGGTGAAAGAAGGGAATCCTTATCTCTTTATAAAGGCAGTGAATATCAAGCGCCTCCCCACTCGCCTTAAAACTTGCCTGTTCCCAAGGGCTGTGCAAATGGCACGGTTGGATTACGCACGCCCGTATTGATGAGAATCCCGCAATAAGGGGACACGATCTCTGCTTTGACAAGACATGCCAATGAGACCGCATCTCGAAGCAGCATGCCGAAAAACGGTTCAAAATAATGACCGGGTGATGACGTGGTGTCACATTACCAAAAGTTGTTAGTGGATTGGACTCGTGAAATATTATACTCTCTGCGGTTGTGTGTGGAATTTGTTTTGCAGAGCCGGACACGTTCGTTGCGTCCGAAGACTGTGTTGGAGTATTCGGAGAAGGAACCCGCCTTGCAATGCCGAAGACAATTTGCGCGCCGGACACCTCGTCATTGAAGCCTGGTTCAGGGGCTACTGAGGGAGTCCTGTATTAGGGGGTCCTCGGGCGTCCGAACTATGGTACATGGGCCGGACTGATGGGCCATAAAGATACAAGACCGAAGACTATCTCCCGTGTCCGGATGGGACTCTCCTTGGCGTGGAAGGCAAGCTTGGCATCCTGATATGAAGATTCCTTTCTCTGTAACCGACTTTGTACAACGCTAGTCCCCTCCGGTGTCTATATAAACCGGAGGGCTTAGTCCATAGGGCCAAGAATCATACTCATAGTCATACAGGCTAGACTTCTAGGGTTTTAACCATTACGATCTCGAGGTAGATCAACTCTTGTAATATTCATATTCATTAAGATCAATCAAGCAGGAAGTAGGGTATTACCTCCATAGAGAGGGCCCAAACCTGGGTAAACATCGTGTCCCCTGTCTCCTGTTACCATCGACCTTAGACGCATAGTTTGGGACCCCCTACCAGAGATCCGCCGGTTTTGACACCGACACTTATCAGGTTGAAGCTTTTTCACATAAGCATCACAGCCCCAAACTTTAAGAAACGACAACTTGGGTTTCTTGCCAAACCACAGTTCATAAGGTGTCGTCTCAACGGATTTAGATGGTGCCCTGTTTAATGTGAATGCAGTTGTCTCTAAAGCATAACCCCAAAACGATAGCGGTAAATCAGTAACAGACATCATAGATCGCATCATATCTAGTAAAGTACGATTACGACGTTCGGACACACCATTACGCTGTGGTGTTCCGGGTGGCGTGAGTTGCGAAACTATTCCGCATTGTTTCAAATGAATACCAAACTCATAATTCTAATATTCTCCTCCATGATCAGATCGCAGAAACTTTATTTTCTTGTTACGATGATTTTCCACTTCACTCTGAAATTCTTTGAACTTTTCAAATATTTCAAACTTATGTTTCATCAAGTAGATATACCCATATCTGCTCAAATCATCTATGAAGGTCAGAAAGTAACGATACCCGCGCGAGTCTCAATGTTCATTGGACCACATACATTGGTATGTATGATTTCCAATAAATCTGTTGCTCGCTCCATTGTTTCGGAGAACGGAGTTTTATTCATCTTGCCCATGAGGCATGGTTCGCAAGTACCAAGTGATTCATAATCAAGTGACTCCAAAAGTGCATCAAAATGGAGTTTCTTCATGCGCTTTACACCAATATGACCCAAACGGCAGTGCCACAAATAAGTTGCACTATCATTATCAACTCTGCATCTTTTGGCTTCAATATTATGAATATGTGTGTCACTACTATCGAGATTCAACAAAAATAGACCACTCTTCAAGGGTGCATGACCATAAAAGATATTACTCGTATAAATAGAACAACCATTATTCTCGGATTTAAATGAATAACCATCTCGCATTAAACAAGATCTAGATATAATGTTCATGCTTAACGCTGGCACCAAATAACAATTATTCAGGTCTAAAACTGATCCCGAAGGTAGATGTAGAGGTAGCGTGCCGACCGCGATCACATCCACTTTGGAACCATTTCCCACACGCATCGTCACCTCGTCCTTAGCCAATCTTCGCTTAATCCGTAGTCCCTGTTTCGAGTTGCAAATATTAGCAACAGAACCAGTATCAAATACCCAGGCACTACTGCGAGCATTAGTAAGGTACACATCAATAACATGTATATCACATATACCTTTGTTCACCTTGCCATCCTTCTTATCTGCCAAATACTTGGGGCAGTTCCGCTTCCAGTGACCAGTCCCTTTGCAGTAGAAGCACTCAGTCTCAGGCTTAGGTCCAGACTTGGGCTTCTTCACTTGAGCAGCAACTTGCTTGCCGTTCTTCTTGAAGTTCCCCTTCTTCCCTTTACCCTTTTTCTTGAAACTGGTGGTCTTGTTGACCATCAACACTTGATCCTCCTTCTTGATTTCTACCTCCGCAACCTTTAGCATTGCGAAGAGCTCGGGAATTGTCTTATCCATCCCTTGCATATTATAGTTCATCACGAAGCTCTTGTAGCTTGGTGGCAGTGATTGAAGAACTCTGTCAATGACACTATCATCAGGAAGATTAACTCCCAGTTGAGTCAAGTGGTTGTGGTAACCAGACATTCTGAGTATATGTTCACTGACAGAACTATTCTCCTCCATTTTACAACTATAGAACTTATTGGATACTTCATATCTCTCAATCCGGGCATTTGCTTGAAATATTAACTTCAACTCCTGGAACATCTCATATGCTCCATGACGTTCAAAATGACGTTGAAGTCCCGGTTCTAAGCTGTAAAGCATGGCACACTAAACTATCGAGTAGTCATCAGCTTTGCTTTGCCCGATGTTCTTAACGTCATCAGCAGCATCTGCAGCAGGCCTGGCACCTAGCGGTGCTTCCAGGACGTAATTCTTCTGTGCAACAATGAGGACAATCCTCAAGTTACGAACCCAGTCCGTGTAGTTGCTACCATCATCTTTCAACTTAGCTTTCTCTAGGAACGCATTAAAATTCAAAGGAACAGTAGCATGGGCCATTGATCTACAACAACATAGACATGCAAAATACTATCAGGTACTAAGTTCATGATAAATTAAAGTTCAATTAATCATATTACTTAAGAACTCCCACTTAGATAGACATCCCTCTAATCATCTAAGTGATCATGTGATCCAAATCAACTAAACCATGTCCGATCATCACGTGAGATGGAGTAGTTTTCAATGGTGAACATCACTATGTTGATCATATCTACTATATGATTCACGCTCGACCTTTCGGTCTCAGTGTTCCAAGGCCATATCTGCATATGCTAGGCTCGTCAAGTTTAACCCGAGTATTCTGCGTGTGCAAAACTGGCTTGCACCTGTTGTATGTGAACGTAGAGCTTATCACACCCGATCATCACGTGGTGTCTCGGCACGACGAACTTTCGCAATGGTGCATACTCAGGGAGAACACTTGTACCTTGAAATTTAGTGAGAGATCATCTTATAATGCTACCGTCGAACTAAGCAAAATAAGATGCATAAAGGATAAACATCACATGCAATCAATATAAGTGATATGATATGGCCATCATCATCTTGTGCCTTTGATCTCCATCTCCAAAGCACCGTCATGATCACCATCGGCACCGGCGCGACACCTTGATCTCCATCGTAGCATCATTGTCGTTTCGCCAACTATTGCTTCTACGACTATCGCTGCCGCTTAGTGATAAAGTAAAAACAATTATAGGGCGATTGCATTGCATACAATAAAGCGACAACCATATGGCTCCTGCCAGTTGCCGATAACTCTGTTACAAAACATGATCATGTCATACAATAAAATTTAGCATCATGTCTTGACCATATCACATCACAACATGCCCTGCAAAAACAAGTTTGACGTCCTCTACTTTGTTCTTGCAAGTTTTTCGTGGCTACTACGGGCTGAGCAAGAACCGTTCTTACCTACGCATCAAAACCACAACGATTTTTTGTTAAGTGTGCTGTTTTAACCTTCAACAAGGACCGGGCATAGTCATACTCGATTCAACTAAAGTTGGAGAAACTGACACCCACCAGCCACCTGTGTGCAATGCACGTCGGTAGAACCAGTCTCGCGTAAGCGTGCGCGTAATGTCGGTCCGGGCCGCTTCATCCAACAATACCGCCGAATCAAAGTATGACATGCTGGTAAGCAGTATGACTATTATCGCCCACAAATCTTTGTGTTCTACTCGTGCATATAACATCTACGCATAGACCTGGCTCGGATGCCACTGTCGGGGAACGCAGTAATTTCAAAAAAATTCCTACGCACACGCAAGATCCAACTAGGTGATGCATATCAACAAGAGGGGAGAGTGTTATCCATGTACCCTCGTGGACCAAAAGCGGAAGCGTTATGACAGCATGGTTGATGTAGTCGTATGACTTCACGATCCGACCGATCCTAGTACCGAAAGTATGGCACCTCCGCGATCTGCACACGTTCAGCTCGGTGATGTCCCACGAACTCTAGATCCAGCTGAGTGTCGAGGGAGAGCTTCGTCAGCACGACGGCGTGATGATGGTGATGATGAAGTTACCGACACAGGGCTTCGCCTAAGCACTACAACGATATGACCGAGGTGGAAATTAGTGGAGGGGGCACCGCACACGGCTAAACAATCAACTTGTGTGTTCTCGGGTGCCCCCCTCCCCACGTATATAAAGGAGGGAGGGGGAGGCCGGCCGGCCCTCCTTGGCGCACCCCCAAGAGGGGAATACTACTAGGACTCCAAGTCCTAGTAGGTTTCCACCAAAAGGGAGAGAGGGGGAAGGAAGGAGAGGGAGAGGGGGAAAGGAAAAGGGGGGCGCCGCCCCCTTCCTTGTCCTATACAGACTCAAGGGGGAGGGGGCGCGCGGCCTGCCCTGGCAGCCACTCTGTCGGGGGAAACGACACTTACGGGATCACGAGGAATCCCTTTTGCTACGGTTGGCGGGCGCGGGGCTGTGGAAAGAGCGGGATTGAGAGATCAACGCAGGGGGATTATCCAGGTTCGGGCCACAAGGACGCGTAATACCCTACTCCTGCTGGTTTCTGTTTATCTTGTGTTCTTGGACTAGCTACAAGGCGTGCAGGGTCCAAAAAGTCCGAATCCTCTCCCGGTATGCCGCGGGCCTCCTTTTATAGACAAAGGGGCTGCCACAGTGGCACACAGGAGGTGGAAACCTATATAGTTATCGAGTCTATCCTCTGGCACCGTAGGACAGACGCATTTAATGCGCTGCCGGTGTGCCCTTCTTGCTTTATCGAGGACGGCAAGGAAGCTCGTCCCAGCTGTGGCCGCCTCGCCTGGCTTCGACGCACGTTCGAACTGACGAGGCAAGTAGTGCCACGCTGGCTGGCTGGCTGCTGAGTTGGTGCGGTGGCAGAGCCTTCACGAAGATCTGCATGCCACCACACAGGTGCTTGCTGAGTTGGCCTAGAGGCCACACGTCGCCACGCAGGTGTTCGCCTAGTTGGTGGGCTGGCAGCTGCATGGGAACGGCGGCGGAGCTTTGGCAGATGTGGGCCTGGCTGCGGCCCTGCGGATGTCTTCGGCAAGATTCTTGCCGGGGCCCCAGCAAGGGTCTTGCCGTGGCGTCGTGGTCGTCCCCGGCAAGGGGCTTGCAGGGGGTCTCGTGGTTATCCTTGGCAAAGATCTTGCCGAGGATCTTCGTCTTCTGGTTATTTATCTAGTCTTGTATGCTCTTGGTCTTCACAAAGATCTGCATGCCACCACGGAGGTGCCTCCCGAGCCTTGGTTCCAGTGTGGTTGAAGGCGTTGGAACTCTCAGGCTCAAGGGTGGCAGCCCTGCTGGCATTGGGCGAGTTGCCCCGGCAAGGCTCTTGCCGGGACTGCGGAGGCCGCCCCGGCAAGGGCCTTGCCGGGGGTGTCCACCTCGCCCTTCTGCTCTTTGTGTTTCCGGCTTGGCGTTGGTCTGGTCGTCTTGTGCCTTCGCTTCCTCTGCCCCGCCAAGCGTGGCCAGGGGCGTGGGGCTGCGACTGCCCGCGCACAAGTAAAGGGGTGCAAAAAGGCCCCCCTACTTTTGTACACCGAGGAGCCCCCGGGCCTGGGCCACATATAAGCGCGGAGCGTTATTGGGCCAGGCCCAGAACGGTGCGCGGGCGCGCATGTGGCGGAGTTTTTACCGCAGTAACTCCCTCGCTCACCGCGGTTCCCCACGACCCGTGTTGAATGCGTGACGTGGGGGTCGTGCGTGGCGTGGGGGTCATGCGTGGGGCGGTTGCAACCCTCATGCGTCACATCGCAGTAAATGGTAAAGAGGCGGCCCGCGCCTTCCCCATAAAAAAGGTAAAAACCGCAGGCGCGCTGCTCATTTACCCTCTGCGCCTCTTCCAATCTCGGAACCGCCGTTCCTCTCTTCTTCCTCAGGCGAAAGATTCGAAGTTCTTGCCTCCATCCGCCGCCGCCGCACCCGCATTGCCCCCAATCTCCCATTGCTCCAGATTCCTCACCTCTTTCCCGGCCGCCATGGCACCAAGAACCAGTAAGGGCAAGGGAGTGGCCAAGGACGCCGGGGAGAAGGAGGTGCCGGAGAGCGAGTTGGCGGTGCGGCGGACGCAGCTTGCCCTCTTCCCCTCGATGGTCGATGCGGTCCACCTCAGGGACTATTTTAGGCCTCTATGGGGGGCGAAGACGAGGGGCATCCAGCCACGCACATCATCCCCGTCGATTTTGCTAAGGCTCGGCCGAATCGGTATCCTTTCTTCGTTGACTACTTCTCCTGCGAGCTCTGCCCCCCTTTCTCCGATTTTTTCAATGATGTCATGCACACCTCCGGCTTCCATCTTCTTGATTTTACACCGAATACCGTGGCGTGCATGGCCTTCTTTGCCCACCTCTGTGAGGGCTTCGTCGGAATGCTTCCCAGCATGGCGCTCTCCCGCCACTACTTCTATCCCCGTATCCAGGCGGGGTGTGCCATCTCCGGCTGCATCACCTGGATCCCACGGACCCAGGAGAAGGGCACGTATCAGGAGGGCGCCCAGAAGGAGAGTTGGGAGGAGTGGCAGGGCCGGTGGCTATGGATCGAGGAGGAGGATCAGCAGGAGTTCTGCCGAGTTCGTCAGAGCCCGCTAGTCCGTCGCAAGGACTGGAGCAACTCTGACGCCGACGACAAGAAGCTCGTGATCGCTACTACCAGAATCCATCGCCTCACCATGGCCGGGCTCACCCTTGAGATGACTGGTGCTGATTTCATCCGCCGCCGAATCGCTCCACTGCATAACAAGGGGAGGTCGGCCTGGCTCTTCAAGAACGCGGCCGACATCATGAGGCTTCGCCCTGGCTTGAAGCACAATTTCATGGTGATGGGGCATGCCCATTTCTGTCAAAGGTTCTTCCAGCTCGACATGGAGAGCGACGGCAGGGCGGAGAGGAGCGACGGCAGGGCGGAGAGGAGCGACAAGGCCGCGAAGGCCGGCAAGGTCATCAAGGGGCCCCTGTTTGGGTTGTCCGCGGGAGTGGTCCTGCTGAGCAACAACTCTCACCAAACTGACATCATCACCATGATTCCGGACTTCAACGCGCATGGCCTTGACCCAAATTGGGCCGAGCCCGAGGCGGAGCAGGTGTAGGAGTTCTTCGACAACCTGTCGGAGAGGTATGTCCGTGATGAGCCACTGCTTCTCCAGGACACCACCAAGGAGAAGCTAGACTACATCGCTGCCAGGGCGCGGAGGCAGCGCTTTCCAGGGAGGTTGTCAGCGCCGGTTACATGGAGGACGAGGCCGATGCGGCCGCGGAGGAGAAGGAGCTTGCCGGGTGGGCAGAGTCTGCTGGGGAGGCCAGGAGCGCCGGCACCAGGGCCCCTCTCATTGAAGATGCGGGCGACGAGTCGTCCGCAGAGGAGGTCGAGGTGAACGACCCCCCCGGTCGCGGGGAGGCAGCGTGTCCTGAGGCGGGCCAGCTCTGGTGAGCCGGTCCGGCCCGGCAAGATCACGCAGCGGCAGCTGCCCCAGGAGCAGCTCGTGCGCGAGACGAGGGCGATGAAGGCCGCGGCAGCGACGAAGCCGGCGAAAGCCACGGTGGCGAAGAGGAAGGCAACCGCTTCCTCCTCATCCAAGCGGTACCAGACCCCATCTCCTTCCCCTTCGGGCAGCACTTTGGAGGCCAAGTTTGACCTCGGATCTTTCAGCCCGGCGAGGAAGAGGAAGCTAGTGGAGGAGGAGGTGGAGGAAGAGTAAGTATTTTGCCCCCCGCATCATCTCCCGCCGCCACTCCAATGTTATCCTTCTTTGATTTGGTGTTATCTTCATAGGGACGTGGGGACGCTGGCCCAGAGGGTGGCGAAGAGGGCCAAGGCCTCGACGGGCGACAAGCCCCCGGCGGGTACTTCGCGGACGCCGTTGCTGGTGGATAGCAGCCTGGTCAATAGCCCCCGCTTCAGTCCCCAGCGTAAGCTTATCACTTACCCCTCCATTGACGAACTTTGGGGTGTGAATCTTTGACGCTGATCTTGCCGGGTTTGTAGGAGAAGAACGGTAGCAGGAGGAGCCGCTGAGGGCCACCCCCCAACACGCCGCCCCCCTCGACTACGCCGCTCCGAGGGGCGTCCCTGGCAAGGGCATCCACCACCGAGCCCACGCCTATGGAGGAGGAGGAGATGAACTTGGGTGCCGGTGGTCCTCCCCCGGCAACGAATGGTGGCGGGGAGGACGCCACTTTTTCCCAGCCCGGTGCTGGTAAGTTCGCTTGCTTCCTGTCCCTGTTCTTTCTTCTTCTTTTTTTGAACTTTGATCTTGACTCTGCCTCATTCTCCTTCTTGGCATCTAGGCGCTTCCTCGGTGGACCAGGAGAACATCGATACCGTCATCGAGGAGGTCGCCAGGGACGCCGAGGCCGAGGCAGACAAGATCGCCGCCGAGGAGGCCGCCAAGACTGCCGCCGAAGAGGCCGCCAAGGGGCATGCCGGGGAGGCCGGCAGGGCCGCTGCAGAGGAGGCCGGCAAGGCCGCTGCCGAGGAGGTCGGCATGGGGCCTGCCATGGAGGGGGTGGTTGACGACCAACCTTCCTCCTCCGCTGCCTCTGGCTCGGGTAAGTACTTGAAGGTGAGCGACGACCTGTTCGTCCACCTCCCAGGGACGGCGAGCACCAGGGCGCCCACCGAGGGGGAGGTGTTCGATGACGAGGTGCTCGCCGCCGCCGGGCTTGAGGTTGTTGACGAACCAAGCATCGGTGGCGGCGGTTCCCAAGAGGAGCAGCTCCTTCGGGCCATGAACGCCAACTTCCAGAAGCTCCAGGCGCTTCACCGTGCCAGCCTGGACAAGGCAAAGTCCAGGATGGCGGCGGTGGACAAGGCGGAGGCGGATCTCGCGGGGCGTGTCGCGGAGACGCAGGCATGGTTCCGCCAGGCCCACGAGGAACTGAAGGTTTCCCAGGATCTGTTGGCTGAGCGCAAACAGGAGCTTATCCTGCTGCAGGCCGATGTCGAGAAAGCCCAGGAGGCGGCGAAGGGACAGGACGCCAAGGACGAGGCCGCTCGGCACCAACACCAGGCGGAGCTGAACTCCCAGGAGGAGGACCTTGTCGCTCGTGAGGAGGCGCTCGCCGCCACCCTTCGCGGCAAGGACGAGGAGGTCAAGAAGCTTGCCGTGCAGCAGACCCAAGAGCTGGAGCAGTGGCACAAGGAGGCACTCAATGCTCAGGCCCAGGTCCATGCCGGTAAGGTGAAGGAGCTGGAGGTGGAGTGGGATGGGCTGAAGGAACAGGTCCTGGGGCTAGCAAAGGAGAAGGACACGCCCAACGGTGCTTTGGTGGAGGCGCAGCCCGCAGTCCTCGGCAAGGCTGAGCAGCTCTCCAAGGCCAATGACTCCGTCAAAGACCTGAAGCTGAAGCTGGAGGGTCTTGAGGGGACGCTTTCGGAGGTCAGGGCCCGGGAAGAGACCCTGACCAAGGCCCTGGAGGACGAGAAGCAGCTGCGGAGGAACGACGCCGCCAACCACGAGGATTACATGGCGGGCGAAAACCTCTGGATCAGCCGCCTCGCCGACGTTGCTGGCAGGATCACCACGAAACTGGCTACCATGGGGATGCCGAACGTGAGGTACACCCCGGAGCCAAACGTGAGTCCCAACGCCAAACTGACCCTGTTCTTCGAGGGCGTTCTTGGAGCCCTGGAGCAGTTTCGCTCTAACAGAGCGACCTCTTTTGCCAACGAGGACCGGAAGCTTTGCGGGGTGCCCTGACCAAGGTCCTCACCAAGGTAGCGTACCGGAACCCCAACCTCGACTTCGACGCCGTGCTGGAGAGCTTGCCAGAGGATGTGGACCTCGCGACGCTCGAGGAGCGTATCAAGCCCATCATCAGCCGTGTCGACGGAGTTCGGAGGATAGAGGGCCAGCGCCGGGACTAGGCACCCCGTTTCTCGTCGCCGCTGCGAGTTCAAGACCAAGACAAATTTATCTTAAGTTAGAACCGCAGTGATTATTTGATGTAACATAACTCTGCAGTACTTCAATATCACACATGCTATCTTCCCGTTAGATCTTTCTTTGTATGTTTGCACCCTACGCTTGTTGAGATAAGGCCGCCGGCGCGTAAACCCATGCCGTGGTGCTCTGAGGACGGATCCTTAGCACCCTGCCGGGGGCGCTTGCTGCCGGGCAAGCCACCTTGCCACTGCCAGCGCGGTCGCTTGAACTGTCAAGCGGACTCGAAACAGGACAAGAGCGCTGCTGGTAGTGGGTAGGCCACCTTGCCGTTCTCAGCGCGGCCACATGAACCGTCGAGCAGACTCGAGACAGAGACAAGGGCATTGCCAATAGCGGAAGGGTCCCATTGCATGCAGGTTTCCTGTACAAGGAATGAGATCTTTTGGGGAGGACAGACTTATATAAAAGAAAATAGCCAAAATTTTGCATGACTTAGCTTTTTGGGGCCACGCGGATGGCCGTCGAGGCTGCGGACGGCACCAGAGGGCGGTTGATTGACGACGCCCTCTCCCTTCGAGCATCGTCATGAAAGAGTCGATGCGTCGGCTCCAAAACCAGATTTCCACGGCTTGCGCCCCCTAGCTGGCGCGCCAAAGATGTCGGGGGAAATGGCACCTACGGGATCACGAGGAATCCCTTTTGCTACGGTTGGTGGGCGCGGGGCTATGGAAAGAGCGGGATTAAGAGATCAACGCGGGGGGATTATCCAGGTTCGGGCCGCAAGGGCGCGTAATACCCTACTCCTGTTGGTTTCTGTTTATCTGGTGTTCTTGGACTAGCTACAAGGCGTGCAGGGTCCAAAAAGTCCGAATCCTCTCCCAGTACACTGCGGGCCTCCTTTTATAGACAAAGGGGTGCCACAGTGGCACACAGGAGGTGGAAAGCTATACAGTGATCAAGTCTATCCTCTGGCACCGTAGGACAAACACATTTAATGCGGTGCCGACGTGCCCTTCTTGCTTTATCGGGGATGGCAAGGAAGCTCGTCCCAGCTGTCGCCGCCTCGCCTGGCTTCGACGCGCGTCCGAACTGACGAGGCGGGTAGTGCCACGCTGGCTGGCTGGCTGCTAAGTTGGTGCGGTGGCAGAGCCTTCACGAAGATCTGCATGCCACCACGCAGGTGCTTGCTGAGTTGGCCTAGAGGCCGCACATCGCCATAAAGGTGTTCGCCTAGTTGGTGGGCTGGCAGCTGCATGGGAACAACGGCGGAGCTTTGGCAGATGTGGGCTTGGCTGCGGCCCTGTAGACGTCTTCGGCAAGAGTCTTGCCGGGCCCCCAGCAAGGGTCTTGCCGTGGCGTCGTAGTCGTCCCCGGCAAGGGGCTTGCCGGGGGTCTCGTGGGTATCCTTGGCAAGGATTTTGCCGAGGATCTTCGTCTTCTGGTTATTTATCTAGTCTTGTATGCTCTTGGTCTTCACAAAGATCTACGTGCCACCACGAAGGCGCCTCCCGAGCCTTGGTTCCAGTGTGGTTGAAGGCGTTGGAACTCTCAGGCTCAAGGGTGGCAGCCCTGCTGGCGTTGGGCGAGTTGCCCCGGCAAGAGCCTTGCCGGGTCTGTGGATGCCGCCCCGGCAAGGGCCTTGCCGGGGGTGTCCACCTCGCCCTTCTGCTCTTTGTGTTTCCGGCTTGGCGTTGGTCTGGTCGTCTTGTGCCTTCGCTTCCTCTGCCCCGCCAAGGGTGGCCAGGGGCATGGGGCTGCGACTACCCGCACACAAGTAAAGGGGTGCAAAAAGGGCCCCCCTACTTTTGTACACCGACACCCTCTCTCTCTCCACTAAGGCCCATCGAGGCCCATTAGTTCCCCCGGGGTTCCGATAACCCTCCGGCACTCCGGTTTTTATCCGAAACTTCCCGGAACCCGTCCGGTGTCTGAACATAGCCGTCCAATATATCAATCTTTATGTATCGACCATTTCGAGACTCCTTGTCATGTCCTTAATCACATCCGGGACTCCGCACTACCTTCGGTAGATCAAAACACATAAACTCATAATGTTGATCGTCACCGAACGTTAAGCGTGCGGACCCTATGGGTTCGAGAACTATGTAGACATGACCGATACTCGTCTCCGGTCAATAACCAATAGCAGAACCTGGATGCTCATATTGGTTCCTACATATTCTACGAAGATCTTTATCGGTCAAACCACATAACAACATACGTTATTGCCTTTGTCATCGGTATGTTACTTGCCCGAGATTCGATCGTCGATATCTCAATACCTAGTTCAATCTCATTACCGGCAAGTCTCTTTACTCGTTCCGTAATGCATCATCCTGCAACTAACTCATTAGTCACATTGCTTGCAAGGCTTATAATGATGTGCATTACCGAGAGGGCCCAGAGATACCTCTCCGATACTCGGAGTGACAAATCCTAATCTCCATCTATGCCAACTCAACAAATACCATCGGAGACACCTATAGAGCATCTTTATAATCACCCAGTTATGTTGTGACGTTTGATAGCACACTAAGTGTTCCTCCGGTATTCGGGAGTTGTATAATGTCATAGTCATAGGAACATATATAAGTCATGAAGAAAGCAATAGCAACAAACTAAACGATCATCGCGCTAAGCTAACGGATGGGTCAAGTCAATCACATCATTCTCTAATGATGTGATCCCGTTAATCAAATGACAACTTATGTCTATGGCTAGGAAACTTAACCATCTTTGATTCAATGACCTAGTCAAGTAGAGGCATACTAGTGACACTCTGTTTGTCTATGTATTCACACATGTACTAAGTTTCCGGTTAATACAATTCTAGCACGAATAATAAACATTTATAATGATATAAGGAAATATAAATAACAACTTTATTATTGCCTTTACGGCAAATTTCTTTCACTTTCAATAAGTAAGAGTGTTGAACCCAATGAGGAGCAGAATAAAATGACAAGCAGTTTTCAGCAAGGTATTCTCTGCAGGCACTGAAATTATCGGTAACAGATAGTTGTGTGATAAGATAATTTGTAACGGGTAACAAGTAACAAAAGTAAACAAGGTGCAACAAGGTAGCCCAATCCTTTTTCTAGCACAGGACAAGCCTAGACGAACTCTTATATAAAGCAAAGCGCTCCCGAGGATACATGGGAATTGTTGTCAAGCTGGTTTTCATCACGCCCATATGATTCGCGTTTGTTACTTTGATAATTTGATATGTGGGTGGACTGGTGCTTGGGTATTGTCCTTCGTTGGACAAGCCTCCCACTTATGATTAACCCCTCTCGCAAGCATCCGCAACTACAAAAGAAGAATTAAGGTATACCTAACCATAGCATGAAACATATGGATCCAAATCAGCCCCTTACGAAGCAACACATAAACTAGGGTTTAAGCTTCTATCACTCTAGCAACCCATCATCTACTTATTACTTCCCAACGCCTTCCCCTAGGCCCAAAGAATGGTGAAGTGTCATGTAGTCGACGTTCACATAACACCAGTAGAGGAAAGACAACATACATCTCATCAAAATATCGAATGAATACCAAATTCACATGATTACTTATAACAAGACTTCTCCCATGTCCTCAGGAACAAACGTAACTACTCACAACACATATTCATGATCAAGACCAGAGGAGTATTAATTATCATTAAGGATCTGAAAGTATAATATTCCACCGAATAACCAACTAGCATCAACTACAAGGAGTAATCAACACTACTAGCAACCCACAAGTACCAATCTGAGGTTTTGAGACAGAGATCGGATACAAGAGATGAACTAGGTTTTGAGAGGAGATGGTACTGGTGAAGATGTTAATGGATATTGACCCCCTCTCGATGAGAGGATCGTTGGTGATGACGATGGCGATGATTTCCCCATACCGGAGGGATGTTTCCCCGGCAGAACAGCTCCATCGAAGCCCTAGATTGGTTCTGCCCAGGTTCCGCCTTGAGACGACGACGCTTCATCCTGAAAGCTTCCTTCTTATTTTTTCCAGGTCAAAACACACATATAGCAGAAGATGGGCATCGGAGGCCTGCCAGGGGGCCCACAAGGACGAGGGCGCGCCCAGGGGGTAGGGCACGCCCTCCACCCTTGTGGCTGGTGGTGGCCCCCCTCTGGTGCTTTCTTCGCCCATTATTTTTTATATATTCCAAAAATATTCTCCGTGAAGTTTCAGGACTTTTGGAGTTGTGCAGAATAGGTCTATAATATTTGCTCCTTTTCTAGTCCAGAATTCCAGCTGCCGGCATTCTCCCTCTTCATGTAAACCTTATAAATAAGAGAGAAAAGGCATAAGTATTGTGATATAATATGTAATAACAGCCCATAAAGCAATAAGTATCAATATAAAAGCATGATGCAAAATCGATGTATCAACTCCCCCAAGCTTAGACCTCGCTTGTCCTCAAGCGAAAGCCAAAATCGAAAAATATGTCCACATGTTTAGAGATAGAGGTGTCGATAAAATAAAATACGGACATGAGGGCATCATGATCATCTTTAGAACAACAACATATAATGTCATATAATTTCTTATGCTAAAGTAACAATTCATTCACAAGGTAAAGTATGAATCAGAAACTTCATTGAAAACTAACAAACCATGACCTCAGTCATTGAAGCAATTGCAATTTATCATATCATCGGAAAGAGTCAATATAAGAGCTTTTCAGCAAGTCCACATACTAAACTATCATTTAGTCTTTCACAATTGCTAACGCTCACGCGATACTTATGGGTTCAAAGCTTCAATCAGACACAAAGAAAGATAGGGGCTTATAGTTTCGCCTCCCAACCTTTTACCTCAAGGGTAATGTCAACAATAATACTTTATGAAAACCTACATCCGAGTTGATATATATATATATATCCGGATCTCTCCAACATATAGTGCTTGCCAAAGGAAAAAGTGTAAAAAGGAAATGTGATGATCACCGTGACTCTTGTATAAGGGTAGGAGATAAAAGTAAAAGATAGGCCCTTCGTAGAGGGAAGCATAGGTTGTCATGCGCTTTTATGGTTGGATGCACAAAATCTTAATGCAAAAGAACGTCACTTTATATTGCGGCTTGTGATAAAGACCTTTATTATGCAGTCAGATGTTTTTATTTCTTCCATATCACAAGTTCGTATAAAGCTTATTTTCTTCACACTAATAGATCATACATATTTAGAGAGCAATTTTTATTGCTTGCACCGATGACAACTTACTTGAAGGATCTTACTCCATCCATAGGTAGGTATGGTGGACTCTCATGACAAAATTGGTTTAAGGGATGTCTGGAAGCACAAGTAGGATCTCTACTTGGTGCAAAGAATTTGGTTATCTTGAGAGGGAAAGGCAATCTCAACATGTTGGATGATCCATGACAATATAACTTCTATTCGGATATAAGAAAACATAACCCATTATGTTGTCTTCCTTGTCCAACATCAAATTTTTAGCATGTCATATTTTAATGAGTGCTCACAATTACAAAAGATGTCCAAGATAGTACATTTATATGTGAAACCTCTCTTTCTTTATTACTTCCTATTAATTGCAACAATGACCAAAACTATGTTTGTCAACTATCAACAAGTTTTATTCATCATATTCTTTATATGTGAAGTCATTACTCTCCATAAGATCAATATATGATCTTTTAGTTCTTTTCTTTTACTTAATTCCCTCAAGATCATAGCAAGAAAGCAAAGCCCTCAACTCAAAACTACTCTTCATTATATAACTCACGAACTCGATCACATAGAGGGAACATAAAGCAAAACTCAAAGCTAGATCATACTTAAAACTTTATTCTACTAGATCAAGATATAGCCAAAAGGATCAAACAAGGAAAAATTATAAAGGTAAAGATGTGATGGTGATACGATACTGGGGCACCTCCCCCAAGCTTGGCAGTTGCCAAGGGGAGTGCCCATACCCATGTATTTATGTCTCTTTCTTCGGAGGTGATGATGTGATATTCTTGGCGATGATGCCCCTTAAGATGCGATTCTCCTCCTCGAGCTTATTATTTTTCTGCTTAAGATCCATTATTTCCTTACGAAGTTTACCCGTGACGGCTAGAGCTCCAATCACCCAAGGATGTTCATAGCTGCGGGATAAAAACAAACACTCTTTTTCATATTTTCATAAGAGAGAAATCTAGCATTAGGAGGGATGACCGAGTTTGGTATTGTTGAGCTCTGAAGTTCCTCCAACATGAATCCAGCTTGAAGACGAGAGGTAACTTCCTAATACTCCTCCATGGCATCCACTCTTTTCAAGTCAGCTTCCATCTGTTCCTCCGTTGCTTGCCCGAAGTGGTTAGCTTCGCTGTACGCTCTTGGGCCCGGTGTCGGGTGAGATACATGACTCTCCCCGACCGACTCTTGCGATTACATCTTACTCCAAATCTGCTACAGAAACAACTCAAAACGAAAACATGGGATTTTTGTCGTGGTACTGTGGTCAAAACCTTCGGGAGATTATATAATGAATTTTTACCGACCAAAAGAAGTATCGTGCAAGAAAACGGAGTCCGAAGGTCTCACAAGGTAGCCACAAGGTTGGGGGGCGTGCCCAGGGGGTAGGGCGCGCCCTCCGCCCTTGTGGTGGCCTTGTTTCTCTTTCGGACTAATTTTAATTTTCCTAATTTTTTAAATATTCCAAAACAGAGAAAAATTGCTATTAGAACAATTTTGGAGTCGGTTTACTTAACGTACCACATACCTATTCCTTTTCGGAGTCTGAAGCGTTCTGGAAAGTGTCCCTTATGTACTCCTCCGGGGTTAAGGTATCAATTATATTGGCCTCAACATTTATGGGAGTACCTGAGATGTAATGTTTGATTCTTTGACCGTTTACCACCTTCGGATTTGTGCCTTCGGCGTTGTTGATTTTTATGGCACCGGAACAATAGACCTCCTCGATAATGTAAGTACCTCCCATTTAGAGAGAAGTTTTCCTACAAAAAATCTTAAATGAGAGTTGTATAGCAAAACATAATCACCTACATTAAACTCACGCTTTTGTATTCTCTTGTCATGCCATCTATTTACTTTTTCTTTAAACAACTTGACATTCTCATAGGCTTGGGTTCTCCATTCATCAAGTGAGCAAATGTCAAATAACCTCTTCTGACCGGCAAGTTTGAAATCATAATTGAGCTCTTTAATAGCCCAATATGCCTTATGTTTTAATTCAAGAGGTAAGTGTCATGCTTTTCCATAAACCATTTTATACGGAGACATACCCATAGGGATTTTATAAGCAGTACTATAAGCCCATAATGCATCATCAAGTTTCTTAGACCAATTCTTTCTAGATCTATTAACAGTCTTTTGCAAAATCAATTTAATCTCTCTTTTGCTCAATTCTACCTGACCACTAGACCGAGGATGATATGGAGATGCACTTCTATGGTTAACATCATACTTAGCAAGCATTTTACGGAAAGCACCATGAATAAAATGTGAACCACCATCGGTCATTAAATATCTAGGGACTCCAAACCTCGGAAAAATAACTTCTTTAAGCATCTTAATAGAAGTGTTATGATCAGCACTACTAGTTGGAATAGCTTCTACCCACTTAGTAACATAATCAACAACAACTAAAATATGTGTATACCCATTAGAGGAAGGAAAAGGTCCCATATAATATAAGCCCCAAACATCAAATGGTTCAATAACAAGTGAATAATTCATAGGAATTTCCTGATGTCTACTAGTATTACCAATTCTTTGACATTCATCACAAGACAAGACAAACTTACAAGCATGCTTGAAGAGAGTAGGCCAATAAAAACGATTGCAATACCTTGTGTGCAGTTCTATCTCCAGCGTGGTGTCCTCCGTAGGCCTCGGAGTGGCACTTGCGTAGGATCTGTTCCTGTTCATGCTCAGGTACACAACGTCTAATAACACCATCTATTCCTTCTTTATAAAGGTGTGGATCATCCCAAAAGTAATGTCTTAAATCATAGAAAAACTTTTTCTTTTGCTGGTATGTGAAACTAGGTGGTATAAATTTAGCAACAATGTAATTAACATAATCAGCATGCCATGGGGTATTACGAGAAGCATTTATGATAGCTAATTGCTCATCAGGAAAGCTATCGTCAATAGGTAGTGGGTCATCAAGAACATTTTCTAACCTAGACAAGTTGTTCGCAACGGGGTTCTCAGCTCCCTTTCTATCAATAATATGCAAATCAAATTCTAGTAGCAAGAGAACCCATCTAATAAGTCTAGGTTTGGCATCTTTCTTTTCCATAAGATATTTAATAGCATCATGATCAGTGTGAACAGTTACTTTGGAATCAACAATATAAGATCTAACTTATCACAAGCAAAAACAACTGCTAAAAATTCTTTTTCAGTAGTAGCATAATTTCTCTAGGGACTGTCTATAGTTTTACTAGCATAATGAATAACATTCAATTTCTTATCAACTCTTTGTCCTAAAACAGCACCAACAGCGTAATCACTAGCATCACACATAATTTTGAAGGGTAAATTCCAATAAGGTGGCTGAACAATAGGTGCAGAAATCAAGGCCTTCTCAAGTATTTCAAATGCTTCTACACAATCATCATAAAAAACAAAAGGAACAACTTTTTGCAAGAGATTAGTGAGAGGCCCAGAAATGTAAGAGATGTCTTTAATAAACCTCCTATAGAGACCAACATGACCAAGGAAACTTCTTATACCTTTGATATCATTAGGACACGACATCTTTTCAATAGCATCTACTTTAGCTTTATCAACTTCAATACCTCTTTCAGAAATTTTATGCCCCAAGACTATACCTTCATTAACCATAAAGTGGCACTTCTTTCATCTTAGGATTCAACCGTCGTTGGTGATCAACAACTGGTTTAGCATCTTGCTCCAATTTAATTTTGTGTTGACATAGAGTGGGACTAACGCCCTTAAGATCATCAAGAGTATATCCAATAGCAGCTCGATGCTTCTTCAGAGTTTTCAATAATTTCTTTTCTTCGTGCTCTGAAAGGTTAGCACTAATAATAACATGATACATCTTCTTTTCATCAAGATAAGCATATTTCAAAGTATCAGGTAATTGTTTAAGCTCAAACACGGGGTCACCCTTGGGTGGAGGAGGATCTCCAAGGATTTCAACATGCAAATTGTGTTTCAAAATAGGCCCTTGATTAAAGAATATTTCATCTATTTCCCTTCTTTCATTCATAAACATATCATTTTCAAGGTCTAGCAAATATTGTTCTAAAGGATCAGTAGGAGGCACAACGATAGAAGCAAGAAAAATAATTTCATCCTTACTAGGAAATTCTTTATCATGGGGTTGTCTATGAAATTTAGAGAAATTAAAATCATGAGACATATCCCCCGCAACGGCGCTAGAAAAGAGTCTTGATGACCCATGAGTATAGGGGACCTATCGTAGTCCTTTCTATAAGTAAGAGTGTTGAACCCAACGAGGAGCAAAAGGAAATGGCAAGCAGTTTTCAGCAAGGTATTCTCTGCAAGCACTGAAATTATCGGTAACAGATAGTTGTGTGATAAGATAATTTGTAACAGGTAACAAGTAAAAAAAGTAAACAAGGTGCAGCAAGGTAGCCCAATCCTTTTTGTAGCAAAGGACAAGCCTAGACGAACTCTTATATAAAGCAAAGCGCTCCCGAGGACACATGGGAATTGTTGTCAAGCTAATTTTCATCACGCTCATATGATTCGCCTACGTTACTTTGATATTTTGATATGTGGGTGGACCGGTGCTTGGGTGCTGTCCTTCCTTGGACAAGCCTCCCACTTATGATTAACCCCTCTCGCAAGCATCCGCAACTACGAAAGAAGAATTAAGGTATATCTAACCATAGCATGAAACATATGGATCCAAATCAGCCCCTTACGAAGCAACACATAAACTAGGGTTTAAGCTTCTGTCACTCTAGCAACCCATCATCTACTTATTACTTCCCAACGCCTTCCCCTAGGCCCAAACAATGGTGAAGTGTCATGTAGTCGACGTTCACATAACACCACTAGAGGAAAGACAACATACATCTCAACAAAATATCGAAGGAATACCAAATTCACATGATTACTTATAACAAGACTTCTCCCATGTCCTCAGGAACAAACGTAACTATTCACAACGCATATTCATGATCAAGATCAGAGGAATATTAATTATCATTAAGGATCTGAAAATATAATCTACCACCGAATAAACCAACAAGCATCAACTACAAGGAGTAATCAACACTACTAGCAACCCACAGGTACCAATCCGAGGTTTTGAGACAGAGATCGGATACAAGAGATGAACTAGGGTTTGAGAGGAGATGGTGCTGGTGAAGATGTTGATGGAGATTGACCCCCTCTCGATAGGATCGTTGGTGATGACGATGGCGATGATTTCCCCCTCCCGGAGGGATGTTTCCCCAGCAGAACAGCTCCACCGGAGCACTAGATTGGTTCTGCCTAGGTTCCGCCTCGAGACTGCGGCGCTTCATCCCGAAAGCTTACTTCTTATTTTTTCCATGTCAAAACACACCATATAGCAGAAGATGGGC